>NW_020201509.1:3391-58816 GCF_001531365.2 Cynara cardunculus var. scolymus
TAGTCATGAGGGGGAGAGAAAGAGACAGAGATTGGCCGAGACTTCTGAACAAGGTGCAAGGGTTGGTGAGGAGCCATCAACTCAAGACGTTACTACTGAAGCTTCTGACCCGAAATCAGTTCGGGAAAGAACAATTGAGGTTATTGAAGTTGTAGATGAAGGTTTGGAGAAAAGTCCTATGATTGAGCCAATGGTTGAAAAACCGGCGGACTCCACTGTAGGAACAAGGATGCTATTGGACTTGTCTGCCAATGTTGGATTCAACAAAGTGTTCTCTAAAACTCTGGGTGGAGAGCAAGACTTTGGAGAAGACATTGACACCATCGACGAATCGACTGGGATCTATTTTGACTTTGAAGCCGATATAGATGATGAAGATCTAGTCTTTCCTGTTCAAGAAGAACGTCAGTTTGCTCTAGAATCTTCCATTGCAATTTTATCTGATGTGCCAGACATTCCAGCTCAAAGAGAACATGTTGATCCAACTGAAATTTTCACCAAAGACTATGTGCCATTCCATATTAGAGCAAATTTTCCTGGATATGATCGAGCAAGGATCCGAGAGCCATATCTAGAAGATATCTACTTTGAAATGTTCATCCGACATAGAAAAGTGCTAAGTGGCGACAAAGTTCTGGGTATTCATAAGCAGACAAAAGAATATCGTACTGAATACCGACATCTTCTGAAAGCGAAGTGCCAACCAATCAGTGAAGTTCGTACAAAGCATCAGTTCGTGACGATTAAACAAATTGACGCTCAAAAGTTGCTAAGAATCTGGTATCCTGCTTTCACTGTAAAAAGGCAGGATGGTCAGATTTGGAGATTCAGCGAAGCAGACTTCTCGAACTTATACTTGGATGACCTTGAATATATGTATTTTGAACTCAAAAACATGACTATCAGAAAGGAAGGAGAATTAGTTTCTCTTGAAGCAATCAAGAGATTTATACGCTGTCATGTAAAACTGGCAATGGTCATTGATGTACAGATGGCCCTTGAAGACAATCAGCGAATCATTAATCTTAAAAGACCAAATCAAGACCTAGAAGACATTGAAGGCTATCCAGTGTATATGGTTCTTGAAAGCCCAGAGTTCGAGGTCGTCTATTTTGCTCAACTTCAAGTAAAGAAGTTCATGAGGTTTAGCGAGCTGAATAAATATTCTGATGGCACAATAAATTAGTTAGAAGGACACTTGACATAAAGAGGGTGATGAACGATAAAGCTGCTGAATATGAACGGATGAGTTCCAAGGAAAGATACTTGCTTGTCAACGCAATAAACTTGCTCGAGGAAAAGATCCAATATAGGAATGCTCTGAGAAGGCCGGAGAAAATTCTTGGACTGCGCAAGACGAAATTCACAAGAGTCCAAACTTGAATCCAAAGGGGGTGAATGTTGGGTTCAAGTTAGAGCGTTAAAGTTGTATTCAAGTTTCTCCTTGGAATAGCTTTATTTTGTAATAGTGTAGTTTTACTATTTCCTAGTATAAATAGTATTTTCCTTTGTAATTGTAATTACGAAGTCATTAGCAGAATAGTAATCAAGATTAGAGCTGTAAATTTCTCTCTCTCAATCAACTAAATCTTTGATAATATTCTCTCTACTTTTATGTTCATCTTGATTCTTGAAGATGATATCATGTTTGTATGATTTATGGACTTCACATATCTGATGGCCACGTCCAATACAGAATCTGCCTCCAACTCTGATGATCAGGTATGTGAGTCTACTTCCAATGAAACCAACTCTGCTCCATCTGAGCTAGAGTTAAGGGTGATAAAACTTTTAGAGGATTTCTTTAATTTAAAAGAAAAATTAAATTTTGAAAAATCTGAAAGAATAAAAGCGGAAAAAGAAGCAAGTTTCTACAAAAGAGAGACTGACCTTCTAACCGAAGAAAAAGCCGAACTTGCCAAGGAAAAGACTCGCATCACCACTCTTAAGAAATCAGAGAAAGAAAAACTTTTGGAACTAAACAAACGAATAACTAAGGACTTAGAAAAGAAAACTAAGGCCTTAAAAGAATCCGAGCCAGAGAGACTAAATTCAGTTGTTTTTAAAGATTTCTTTCAATTGGAAAGGGAGATCATTCACCAAAAGCTTCAAACCAATGAACTTCTGATGAAGAAGTACAAAGATGCCCAAGATGTTTATGAAAAGTTAAACGGTCAAACGGACACTCAAGGGATTGGATTCAATGAAGTGGACTCCTTCATCRAATCAAAGAAATCCACCCTTGAATCCACTTTCAAACTTGGATGCATTCAGAAACCCGACTTTATCCTGAAACTAAAAGCAAATTTTAAAAAAGGTAAAGTCGATGGAAAAACTGTCGTTTTAAGACAGGATTTTGAAAATGTGGTGTATGAGAGCAGTACATGTAAGAATTCTAATGAAATGAATGACACCTCCAAATCAGAGACCAATGGAAACCCTATGGTCAAACCAGAGTCTTTGGTTGTCAATCCCACTTCATCAGCAAGTACTGTTGATGAAAAGGAAAATCCTAATAAGGAACCATCAGCTGATGAATCGATAAACCATCCAAGTAAAACTGGAACATCATCCAAGTCAGAATCGATGGAAACTCAAACAAATCACTCAGAAGCGTCAAACTCTGAACCCACACCTCCCACAAACATTCATGCTAATTTTAACTTCGAGAAATCAACAAGAGACTTTCTCGATTCCGAATCTGAAGAAGAGATAATCTGTGAATCATCAGAAATCATTAAGGATAAAAATCCTAAAAACTTCAAATCCTCAATGAAAACTGTTATAACATCATTGATGAAATCTTCGGACAAAGGAAAGGGAAAACTGATAAATAGCAAATCTGCCAAAGATAACAAACAAGGCCCTAGTACATCCATCAAGTTCATTAAGTTTACTCGTGAGCAAAAACAGAAGTGGTCTACCTCTGAGAAAACTAACCACCACTTTTCCTCTCATTCAGCTGAAGAAAAGTAGACATTCCTCAGGATAAAAGAAGTAAAGCCAAAGACCTCTTCAAATAAAAAATCTGAACTAGATAGAAAGTTTGTAAAAACAACCGATGCTAGGACAGGATTTACATCTCCTGCATTTACTTCTTTGTTTCCATCGAATAAAAAGAACGTTAGACATACATATCCAAAGCATCATAACTGTCAATGTTTAACTCTTTTACAAAACCTGAGAAAACACATGTTGACACATCACTGCCCATTCCCCAACACGTTTATCGATACAAAGTTAAAACCAATGAAAACGTGAAGTAGCCCAAATCCAAAGGCAAGGGAAATACTAATAAACCCAAGCCTGCAAAGGCTAAGGGTAATGAAAAGAGAGTGATACCCCCTACTAACAAACGTGGACACATAAAGAAATGGGTACCTAAAACCCCATAATTTGTCTTGCAAGACCAGCATGTGCAACCATGGTACATGGATTCGGGTTGCTCCAGGCACATGACTTGTGATAAAAGTCAGCTATCCTTCTTCATCAAAAACTCTGGAGGCTCTGTGACTTTTGCAGACAACAGCAATGGGTACAATCAAGGGATATGGCACTCTCATCAAAGAAAACATCTCCATCAGCAAAGTGGCTTATGTTGAAGGTTTGAAACACAACTTACTAAGCATAAGCCAGTTCTGCGGCAAGGGTCTTGAAGTCAGGTTCCGCAAAGGCTTCTGTATCATAAAAACAATGCCTGGGCAAACAATCATCATGGCCAAGAGAGAAGGAAATCTCTATCTTCTAGATTTTGAATCCTCTATGGGACAAGACACCCTCTGTCTTGTGTCTCATAAGAGTGATGAAAATTGGCTATGGCATCAAAAGTTCTCGCATCTCAACTCTGATGTTCTACGAAAACTAGCCACACAGAAGCTGGTCAAAGGAATTATGGTTCTTAAATTTGAAAAAGATCATCTATGCTCAGCTTGTGAGACGGGAAAGCTAAGACAGGCCTTTCATAAAACTAAGTCAGAAACCTCCTGCACCAAGCCCTTGGATATGGTACATATAAATCTCCGTGGGCCAATATCAACTCAAATCCTCTCTGGAAGGAAGTAGATATTAGTACTAGTTGATGAACACTCTAGATACACCTGGGTTGAATTTGCAAAGAAGAAAACAGATGTTCCTGACCTACTCATTGGAGTGATGAAAAGGCTCCAAGTCCTTCTACAACAAAAATTAATTAAGGTTAGAAGTGACAATGGAACTGAATTCAAAAATGCCAGAATCGATGAATACCTCATCCGTGAAGGCATTACACAAAACTTTTTAGGAGCTAGAACTCCACAACAGAAAGGAGTGGTGGAACGAAGGAACAGAACCCTCGTGGAAGCAGCAAGGACCATGCTTGCTTCATCGGAGTTACCCATCACATTCTGGGCTGAAGCTATTTCCACCACTTGCTTCACCCAGAATCGATCAATCATCAAAAAGAGGCACCAGAAGACACCTTACAAGCTCATCAACCAAAGAAGACCAAATGTCAAATATTTTCATGTCTTTGGGTACAAATGCTTTGTACTTAACGATAGAGAATATCTTGGCAAGTTCGACAAAAAAGCTGATGAAGGTATCTTTCTGGGCTATTCTCAAACTACCAAAGCCTACAGAGTCTACATCAAAAGGACAAGAATTGTCAATGAAAGCATCAATGTGTCCTTTGTTGATTCCACACTAATCACTTCTGAACACAACAGTTCAGGACTTGGACTTCAAAGGAGAGCATCTGATTCATCACTTGGCAAACCCAATGAATTAGAGTTACCTCAATTATTTGAAGACATCTTCGAAGAAGAAGTAATATCTGGACATGCACCAACTGCAAAATCCATTTCCAGAACAAATGAAGAACATGAAGTCTCCAATACTAAAGGTACAACTCTTACTAAAACTCATCTTACTTCACCTTCTACTTCTTCTGTGTCTTCATATCAAGATCAAGAACCAGAGTCTAACTCTAGAGATGATCTATTCGAGGGGGAGCAAGCAGTTCCATCAGTCGATGAAGAACTGCATCCTGTTGCTCCAGAACCCTAGTCAAGCACCAAGTGGACAAAAGATCACCCACATCACCAAATCATTGGTGATCCAACATCTGGTGTCAAGACGAGATCTGCCACTGCCAATGAATGCCTCTTCGCCAACTTTCTGAGCATGATAGAACCAAAGAAGATTTCAGAAGCCCTACAAGACTGAAACTGGATAGATGTGATGCAAGAAGAATTACTCAAGTTTGAAAGAAACAAAGTATGGTCCCTTATGTCTCTACCCAAAGGGAAGACGACCATAGGAAACAAATGGGTTTTCCGAAACAAGAAGGACGAAGATGGCATAGTCATAAGGAACAAAGCCAGGCTTGTTGCCAAGGGCTACTGCCAGGAAGAAGGGATTGACTACGATGAAAGATTTGCTCCCGTCGCAAGAGTTGAGGCCTTCCGGATATACCTAGCCTATGCAGCTCACAAAGGCTTCAAGGTTTATCCGTTGGATGTAAAGTCCGCCTTCCTAAATGGCAAACTTCAAGAAGAAGTATACGTGCAGCAGCCCCCTAGGTTTGAAGATCCAAAACATCCAGATTACGTCTACTTTCTAGACAAAGCTCTCTATGGACTGAAACAAGGACCCAGAGCATGGTATGAAACACTATCCACCTTTCTCATCAACAATGGATTCGAAAAAGGTACAATCGATACAACCTCCTTCTCAAAAAGCACAAAGGTGATATCTTACTTGTTCAAATATATGTGGACGACATCATATTTGGTTCTACAAATGCAAAACATTGCAAAAAATTCTCAAAGTTGATGAAAAGCAAAATTTGAGATGAGCATGATGGGAGAACAAAGTTTCTTCCTTGGCCTTCAAATAAAACAAGCTTCAGAAGGAATTTTCATCAATCAGTCCAAATATGTGACTAACCTTCTGAAGAAATATTCTCTCTCAAATTCAACATCGATGAGAACACCTATGGCTACAGGAGCTAAGTTATTTGCTGATCCATTAGGCAAACCTGTGGATGTAACAACCTACAGAGGCATGATCGGATCACTCCTGTATCTAACTGCTAGTAGACCAGACATTATGTTTGCTACATGTCTTCGTGCAAGATACCAATCAAATCCTAACGAATCTCATCTCTCTGCAGTCAAAAGGATCTTTAGATACCTCAAGGGAACTCCATCATTGGGTCTCTGGTATCCAAAGAACTCTAGCTTTGATCTAATAGCCTACACAGATGCAGATCATGCAGGTTGCAAGCTTGATAGAAAGAGCACGTCTGGAACCTATCAACTCTTGGGGGACAAGCTGGTAAGTTGGACATCCAGAAAACAAAATTGTGTCTCAACATCTACAGCAGAAGCAGAATATGTTGCTGCTGCTAGTAGTTGTTCACAAGTTCTCTGGATGAAGACTCAACTTAAGGACTACGGATTCTGTTATGACAAAATTCCCATCCTCTGTGACTCCAGAAGTGCCATAGCAATCTCTACAAACCTAGTGCAACATTCCGAAACCAAGCACATCGATGTAAGGTACCATTTTCTGAAAGACAATGTTGAAAAAGGTAATATAGAAATGTACTTTGTTCCGACTGAGATTCAACTTGCTGACATCTTCACAAAAGCTCTTGATGAGAAAAGATTTTTATTCCTAGTCAGCAAGATGGGTATGCTGAATCTCACCACTTGAAGGCAATAAATTTTCTTAAATCAGAGATTCTCAATATCTCATGGTTATTCCTTCAAGTGATACATAGCAAGAAGCCATACTCAATAAGTACTCCAAACCAACGCCTCTGGTTCTAAAGACCAGAGCCTCTGACCATGAAGAAATCTCTAAATATGGCTAAAAGTTTTTCATTGCCTTTGGAACCAGAGACCTCTGGACCAAAGCAAATACTTCGTTTTTATTCACAAAGTATTACCTTCGCAACTAGAGCCTCTGGTTCTAAAGACCTGAGCCTCTGGTCCTATAGACCAGAGTCTCTAGATTCTCATCCCTTGAGACCAGAGCCCTTTTGGACTCCATCGCATATCATCATTCATATAACCAGAGCCTCTAGTTTCCAAGTCCTTTGCAACCAGAGATCTCTGGTTTCCATATAAGACTTGGCATGTTCACTTCACCTCTCATTCATCATAAATAACATCTCCAAGACAACCAGAGCCTCTGGTTCTAAAGACCAGAGCCTCTGGATTCATACTTCTTGTAACCAGAGCCCCTCTGGATCCAAAGAGTGCCCCCCTCTCACTCACATGCACTTAACCATATTTTCATACTTCTTTTCATTGTCTTTGCACCCAGAGCCTTAGGTTCTAAAGACCAGAGCCTCTGGATTCATTGTCTTTGGAACCAGAGCCTCTAGTTCAAAAGACCAGAGCCTCTGGATTCATTGTCTTTGCAACCAGAGCCCTCTGGTCTCAAAGACCCATTCATATGCATATCCATTTGCATTACTTAGACGTATTTCATACATCTCTTCATCTCCATTCACAACCAGAGCCTCTGGTTGTATAGACCAGAGCCTCTGGTCACCTCAATCAATATCGTTATTGTTTCAAGGGGGAGTTTCACAAAACTCAAATATTATATACATGCATAATTTGAGGTGGAGCTATTCATTCATCATGAAAATCTATTGCATAAATATGCATTTTTCATACCAGAGCCTCTGGTTCCACTATCCAGAGCCTCTGGACATCTAAATGCTAAATAATAAACCAAGTATCTAACCAGAGCCCCTCTGGTCCTATATAATGGATTGCCCATGCTTATACAGAGCCTTTGGTTTGTCATCCAAAGCCTCTTTCATGCAATCCAACATTTCATCGATGTTCAACCAGAGCACCTATGGTTCCCCATCAAAAGGGTTATGTTCAACCATAGCTCCTCTGGTTACATGACAACTTTTTTTTCTAAAACCATCTTTAATTGCAAATTTTTCAAGATTAATACAAAATTGCAACTTTTGTGACAAAAAACTATACAGTATGGGTTTTTAGAAGACCAAAACTTCGTAACTAGTATTAATCTTACAATTAGATGGAATTTTTAAATATAAATTATTTTGGATTAATATTTCAAGAGATATTATTTGGAATAATTTTTAAATTATTCTATATAATCCAAACGTCATCCACCTACGCGCCTGACACGGTATACAGCCTGTTTTCCATCATCTTTTCAACTTACCTATCCTCGTCTTGACACGTGTCCTCCAACATTAATGACACGTACAATCAAGACGGCTCACTATCCCCAAACCAAATCACCTTTACCCAAACGCCTTCCCATTTCATGATTATTTAAATATAATAATCAAGAAAACCGTTTCCTGTTCCCACCCCCCACCTCCTGACCCCCCCACATCCCTACCTATAAATAACCTTCTTCAACCTCCATTCACCCTTTACACTTCCAAAACTTGCACACAGACTTTGACGAACAAACTCACCTGCAATTAATACACAATGGCCTCCTCCGCTTCACACGAGTACAATGACAACGACAGCCACGTTCAATCTACCGGCACCGATAGCCGCACGATCCTTTTCCTCCCAATGATGCCCAACAACCACACCATCGAACTTCAAACCACCCTGTTCGACGACAGGTTTCTGTCATGATCGAGTTCTTCCGCAACTGCATTCTTCTACCCGCCTTGACTCTGACCTACAATGGCGTACCACTAAAGTAAGTCCAACAATACAGGCAGACTTGCAAGTACGACCCTGACAGCCGTGGAATAATGGGGGACATCGACGCCCCAAATGACATGATCCTCTCACTTAAGATCTCTCGGGCAAAAGTTCTAGGATTCTCTGCATCCCCACCCGACGAGAGCTCATCATTGACCAATATGTCGACCAACCCACCACCTCAGACAGCCCTCGATTCATCCAAATGCTAGGTTACAATCGTGACCTACGCAATGCCTCCGACTTCAAGAGGCAGTTTTTACCACCAATGTGGAATATGTTCTTTTCCATATTGAACAGGGCACTAACCTGCAAGCTTCGGTCAATGGATCAAGACAACATCAACAACATGACGATCATGTACGGAATTTTCTTTAACATCCCTCTTGACTACGCCTTCCTCATATACAATGAGATTGACGCCGCGGTAGTCAAAAAGTGCAAGCTCCATGCCACCGGCAAGCCCTTAACTTCTGTTTTGTTTCCTCGTTTCCTATCTCTCTTCATCGGGGATGCGATGAGGAAACATAACTTACCAACCGAGGAACCCTTCACTCCTCTCTTCAAGATGCATGGCCATCGGCCAACACTCTCAAAGGAAGGATACACCATCAACCGACCAATCTCCAGAGCCATGCTTAGTGTCATCCTAGAGACATCTGAGCTCCAAAGAACTTACGAACGCTCTCTGCTATCCCATGAACCAAGGGCAACTACCCCAGAGAGAATAGAGCCATCCCCTCAGTCAAGCAAGGGAGCACAAGAACCATCTTCATCGGATGATGAAGATGATGATGATGGCACTCCTCGTGCATCCCCCGGCCCTTCACAAACAAATCCCCTTCCCTCTCCCCAAAAGGCAACCACCTCTACCCCTGGCGATCAAGGCCAAAGGGGCATTGAACAAGGACGGCCCAGTCCAAACCAACTCCAAACCAGCCATCCAGAGTTCATTCTTCGGGCCTCTGGATATGACTTAGCTGAGGAACCACAACATCTATCGCCCCTCTCCAAATAGAGAGGCGATGCAGACATAAGAGCCACATCGCCTCATGTCTTGACACTACCACCCACACACCCAGAAGCATGTGTTGCTTCTGACATTGCTGAACCTCAAGATCATTCAGAGCGATCTCCCATTCGTGCACAAAACACCCATTCGATACTTGATCTAGCGAAGGGGAAACACACTTACTTCTCTTACCCGTCCTCTAAAGCCGAGGAAGAAGAAGAAGTTGTTGCAATATCAGAATATAGCTCCTCACTTGAGGGCTATCAAGGACATGATGGAAGTGCTTCACGGCCCATATTTATACAAGGCAATGAAGGCGCCTCTAGAGCTGAGGCTCAACCTGCAGCACCGTTGCTGCAGGGGTTACCCCCGTGGCCGATCTAGTCACAAAGGCTGAGTTCCAAGCCTTTGTTGACTCAGTTTAGCGGTCCTTGGAAGACCTAAAACTCATCATCCAAGGGATTGTTGAAAACCCACAATCCATCGATATCACCACCCTTCAACAATCCCTTGCCACCCTTGAAACCCAAACCCGGGATAATACAACCCGTCTCCAAATGCTGCAACAAACCATAACCGAACACCACAACACCACCTCCTCCCTTGCCACCCAAAGAAACCAACTCCTCATTCACTCCATCGCCACCCTCACGGCCCAGGCAACTGCGGCCGATGAAACCTTGGCCTCCATCACCACCCAGCTGAACACCATCTGCCAAACCCTTACCACACTTCCCGCCACCCTCATCTTCCAAATCCCTCAACCAACCTCACCTCAACCAACTTCATCAATCGATGAAACCCTACCCTCTCTCACCAACCAAATTGGCACCATCCAAACCACCCTAACCCAACTCCCAGCCACTATAATAGCCCAAATACCCCAACCACCCCCTCCTCCACCTCCCTTTGTAGGCCCATCCTTCGATGAAGCCTTCTCCTCTTTCACTGTAGATGTGAGAAATCTCATCGCAAACCTTCCCATACCTCCATCTACATCCACCACCACCTCCGTGCCACCACAAGCTTCATCTTCAAGCACGGAGTATGCCACCAGAGCCGACCTCAGGGCTCTATCCAAGGCACTTATCTCCTCTTTTAACAAGATAAGTGTTAAGTTCATCCATCGAGCGGCTCAATCTACCAAGGCTCTCTCCCAAAGCCTTGTAGAACAACAAGCACGCACCGCCTCCCTCCTACAAACCATGGAGGCCGATCGAAGAAGAAAGGCTATGAGGTCCTACCTAGCCTCCCACCAATCGAAGAAGAAGAGAAGCAAAGCTTCATGCTCCGCCAGCCGCCCGCAGAAGAGGCCAAGGCATGAGGATCTAGACCAAGATGATCATGGTCTCGGTCCTCATGAGGGGGAGAACCTGGCTGCTACAACTGAGGAAGCACCATCCGCTGCACCTTCATCATCCCACCAACAAACACAAAACCCACCATCACCCAACCAAGGAACCCAAGCAAGGGAACCAGAGGCTCAGCCCTCTGAAGATGTACAAAATGTATATGTTCCCCTTGCTACCACACCTGAACCCATCGTGTTGAGTTCCTCAACCGATGAAAATCCATCAACCCTGCCAACAGAAAACATCCCACCTTTCACTACCTCACCAACACCAAGCCTACCTTTAACCCCATCACCAACTCCTCGCACCAAAGAACCTTTCATCACCTTACCCAATAAAGCCGAACAACTAAACATACAACATTCTTCACCTCAACAACCTCAAGCCCAAACACAAACCGATACACAACCCATAACCCAAACTCAACCACAACCGAACCAACCCAGGTGCAAACGGACATTCCCTCTTCATCAAGGCACCCACCGCAGAGCTTAGTCGATGAAATAATTGAAAACATGGAGTCGCTAACGAGACGTCCGGAGATACCACCAAGGGAACCCATCATGATGGAGAATATCCATCAGTACCTATACCACGATCATGATGAAGGTTTGACTCTCAATCTTCCAGTGCTATCGCTAGAGTCCATTGACCTCCTACACCATAGGTTTGTTAGATAGACTACCCAACCACCACAGGCTGTCTTTTCAAACGATGGGATAAGGATGGTTATGGACATAAAGATGAGGACCTTTGCTAACAGAGCTATAAGATATATCAAGTACACAGTGGAGAGAGCCCATGGTCAGATTAGGGTCTTCAATGACAATGGCTTGATCAATCTCAATCCCTATGAATTGATCGACCTCTATGCATTCACAACTCAGTGACAGAATCAAGGCATAAGATTTGGGATGGCAAACAAAGCAATTATGAAGATGATGGAGACCCTGGTGAAACATCAAGCCAAGAGTGATTTTCAAAATGCTCTTCAGCTAGGCATCGAAAGACTCTCCTGTACTCCACCTGATGAAGACTTTCCTGGCCTGCAGGAGAAGAGATCTGCTTTGGTCTTAACTCAACCCTAGCTTGGACTTGTCTTCAAGAATGAGTTAGAGGTAAGAAATTTTTCAGACTAATTGAAGCATTCAAGTATTCAATCGAAACACTTGAGTGGTTACAGAAACTCATCAGAGAGAGACTAGGTAGAACTCATGTGCCAAGGGAAGAAGGAAAACAACTCATTCATGAGATATCTACAATCATCAGCTATCGAAGACTGCTACTGCGTTTCTGGGAAATATCTCAAGGTACATCATGAATAGAGTTTTAATTTTTTTTGCCTTCAATTGAAATGTCTTTGCTTCCAATACTGTAAGAATTCATCATCCAATGAAAATTTGAAATTTGATGCTTTTCTTTATATTAGTCTCTATTCTTTGATATTGTTCATAGATTAGTTCATGTTTGTTCTTTCATTACTTAGGGGGAGATTGTTAGACCCCAAAATTTATAAGTGTAAAAGTAATGAAGAACAATAAGTGATGAAGAACCAAAAGACCGATGAAGACGTTAAGGCAGAATTGACCAATTCTGGAGAAAAACAGAGGGTCGATGAACAACCAAAGATGCGATGGAAAGAGCATCTTCATCACCCCTCTGGTTAACAACACTTAGAGTTTTCTTCAGCAATTCAACCAGAGGCATACGATGAAAATATGAAGATAAGGTTGAATCATCATTCCATGGAAGACAGCTGGAGATGACCAATCAACAGCTGGAATTCAAGTTTATCTTAATTTATAGCTCATCCATAGTTTAGATAAACTTTATCTATTAGTAGAAGATTAGCTAGATAGTCTCACTAGATAGTTATCTTCTAATTAGTCTTCTAGTATAAATAGGTGATTAGGCCTATTGTAATCAACGTCGCTTTTTACGTCTTTTATATTGAATAAAGTGAAATCATTGGCACTCAAGATTGTTCTTTGAATGTTCACACATTGTTCTTGAGTGTTCATCATTTTGTTCATTAAAACACTATAATTTGGTTATTCTTAACTTGATTATTAGTGTTATTGAGAGATCTGGGATCAACACATGAGACAGAGCCTCTTACTCAAGTATTTGTCTAATGACATAGAGCCTCTATATAGTATATACAGAGCCTCTGTACCTTGTTTGTTATGTTTGTGCTCTACTTATCTATAATTTGGTTATTCTTAACTTGATTATTAGTGTTAATGAGAGATCTGGGATCAACACATGAGACAGAGCCTCTTGCTCAAGTATTTGTCTAATGACATAGAGCCTCTGTATAGTACATACAGAGCCTCTGTACCTTGTTCGTCATGCTTGTGCTATACTTATCATATATGATCCAAGCATAGTTCAAGGGGGAGCAGATCAGCAGAGCTCAACTCAAGGGGGAGCGTTGGATCATAAATCACACAAAGCCTCTGTATGTACTATACAGAGCATCTACTTCAAAACTTTTATGATTATAGGACAGAGCCTCTGTATGTACTATATAGAGCTTCTGCCTCTAAACATAACAAGTTTACTAAACATAGGACATGTATAGTCCAACCATGAGTCTCTGTATGAGATCCTAAGGTATGTCATCTTTCTTTTATGTAGTACTCTGGGTTATTTCAAATTCTTTAAACAATCTAAACACATAAACTCTGTACTCTAATACAAAGTTTCTGTCTAATGGTTGTTGTTTAATACAGACCAGAGTATATACACTTGTTATTTTTTTTAAGATTTAAAATATATTATTTTCATAAGAAGACATACAGTTCTTATTTATAAAATATTCTAATAGCTGTCATCTAACTAAGCGTCAATGCCTGTTATATTAATTTTTCAAATTTGGGAGGCGCCATTTGCAACTGGTAGGCCACGTTGCAACTCCCCACAGGTGGTGAGAAAACCGCTTCAGTTTTCTGACGATTGGGGTGCGTTACATTTGAGTGCTTTATTTCTTTTTCTATTTAAACAAATCAGTTTCCCACAATTTTTTTTACGCTTACAAAGATTTTCAAAGAACTAGTCGTCTTCAATGCTTCAAAACCGCCATTGACATTCCTTCAAGCTCTAATAATATTTTCTGGAACTGCAATCTGTGGTGGAATCTTTGTCTTCGTTCGTCAAGTAAGTCAATCCAACCTTTCTTCCATCCATTTAAAGAATCAAGAACCGGTTCTTGAAAAACCCTATTTTTTCAAACTCTTCTCTTTTCACAAAAACCAGTAACCATGTCGTCTTGCAAATTCAGAAACTCTCAAACCCACACTACAACCCTCAAAACTGTTGAGGAAACCAGCCAAAACATGGTTCCTCTTCCACTCAAATCCAACAACCATGCCCTTTAACTCTCTCTAGAAAACTTTGACAAAAAATTTCACCCTGATATTGATATCCTTCAACATCACTTTTTGAACCCTGCCTTGACGAACACGGATGATCTTGTACCTGAAAGATTCATCCAAGAATTTTGGCAAACCTACTCCATTACTGACTCCCAACGAGGGAATGTTGGAGACTTTTATGTGCCATCCACAAAAGAGTTTATCAATGTCCGCATCTCGAGGTCCTTGTTATCACGCGTTCTACAAATACCTACAAAGACGGACCTAAGGCTAAATGAATATGCCCCTCTTCTATATGGGGATGAAATCATCTCATTCTTGAAGTTCTTGGGGTACAACAAATCCATCCAGTACCCATCTCAATATCGCCGCCAGTACCTACCCCAATATGGAACACCATGTTCACATTAGTGAATCGATCGCTGACCGGGAAGATTGGGAGCTTAGACATGTGCTCTACCAATATCCTCCAGATTCTGTATGGCATCTTCTTTGACTTATTGTTGGACTACTCCTTGATACTCTACACAGAGTTCAAGGCCACTGTTGGCAAGAAGTGCCAAGAGGTGGCCAAAGGAAAGGAATTGCCATCTCTTTTGTTTCCCCACTTCTTGGGTCTTCTTCTCAGACCCGTTCTCGACGACAACAACATTGACGTGGGACGTCTGCCTGTGCACAAAGTGAATGTGGTCACCAACTACAAGCCTACCGTCAACAAAGAGGGCAACACTTCAGAGAGGCCTATCCCAATGAAGCTCTTTGGTTATATGAAGATGAGGGAGGTGAGAAGAGCGTACAAACATGCACGCGAGGCACTAGAACCGGTGCCTCGAACCCATGATGCATAGAAATAACCCAAGAGAATGAGGGAACAAAGGACACTCTAATGCCTCAGGCAGAAGATATGAGGTAAGATTGGAAAAAGAGGAAGGAAGAGCAGGATCAAGCAGAACGAGCCCAACTGTCAGAACTTGCTTGTTTGAAGGAAGAGGAGGAGCGAGTAGAGAGAGCATGACAGGCAAAGATTTCTCGTCTCGAGGAACAAGAAATAATCAAAGCAGAGGGTGAAGCCAATCAAGGCTTGGAGCACTCCTCTAGCTCTGACGAAGAGGATGACCAAGAGCACTTTGATGATGTTGTTGGGTCATATACTTCAAGTGATGGAAGTGAAGAGAGTGAAGAGGAAAAAGAATAAGATGATGAGGAGGGAGGAGGTGCAGAAGCTACTCTGCCTCAAGGCGAGCCAGAGCAGCCTAGGATGGTGAATAGGCACAGTTACTTCCCTAGCCCAACTCCCGGTGCAAACACATCATCTGACTCCAGTGGTCGAGACACAGAGGTCATTGAAACAGAGGTGCACACCTCGAACCTAAACCTACCTAACCAACCAGAGGTCGCATTTGCCTCTGGTTATGAAAGCCAAAGGGAAGCCATGTATCAAGGATCACCCTCTCAAAAGGGTGAAACCTTTGAAAGAATAAATGGTATGTCTTCCCATATGACGCCACTATCCCATACAGAGGAATTCGTTTCCTACACACATGTAGATTTCCCACCTTATTCAGAGCAAGGGTTAGGTGCACAAGACGTGGAGATTCTCGACCAATCTCCTTGTCCACTCATGGAGAGTCCTCTGGCTGGCTCTGAACCTGCCTTGGATACTCTCCATGATAGAACAACAGTAGTGACTTCTTCTCAAGGAGAGCCACAAGGCTCTGCTGGAAATCCTTCCTTGACTAACATCAATCAAGTCGAGCAAGAAGGTTTCCTTGGAACGAGTACTAAATCTGGCCCATGTGTTGAGCCAGAGGTTAGCCAAACAGCCTATGTCACAAAGGACGAGTTCCAGTCCTTTGCCACTACTTTGCTGTGCTCCTAGGAAGAGCTAAAACTCAACATGACTTGTGGAGAGCCATCACCTTCTGCATTTGCTCTGGATTAGATACGAGCATCCTTAGCAGTATTGAGGGTTGAGTCATTGACAAATGCTTCTAGACTCGATAATGTCCAAAAATTGACGGCAAAGAATGCAGAGGTCCTGCAAAGGGTCATAGCATGCATTAAGAGGGATGAAGCTTCCACTTCATCTCATGACGCCCAGGCGCTCATCCCCCTTAATATACCCATTGACTATGTCACTCAGGGTGCAATGAATGCTCTAGGTGACAAGCTCCTCCAGAATGTGGAATGTTTTACATCGAATTTCAATAGCAAAACCATGAAGGCATCAGAATCAATCCGGCGTTCTCTGGCTGCGTTCAATTATCGCATGGACATGTAGATTCAACGATTTGGGGATACTGCAGAAGAGCTTCTCAAGATTTTTGAGGCAAAAATCAAATCCTTGCCCCAAGCAGAGGAGCAAAGGCCGAAAAGAAAAATGGACCCAACTCCATGTGCCGAGGCGTCCAAGCGAAGGAGGCATGACGATGATGAGGACCCAGGCCTGTCTGGCCCTCAAAATCGTCAAAGAGGGGGATAATTAGTCCACCGCCGCTCCAAGTGTCACACAAAGGTCTACCGCCTCTGCTCCATATGTCTCTGCCCCAAGCCAGCCAGCGCAAGATTCTTCAAGGCAGAGAGCACCAAGCCAGACTGTGCATGTAGAGGCGCTTAGGAAAGGAATGATGCCCATGGCATCCCAAGCAGAGCCAGCAGGGCAACAAAAGGATGAAGACGTAATTCAACTCTTATCCGTCTACGTCTCATCGAACTCAGAAGAGGCTCTGTCTTCATCAACAAAGTATGCCATGGACACCGCTGCTCCAACAACAAAAGAGAGAGAAGAAGAAGAAGAAGAAGAGGTGGTAGTAGTAAATGTGGCCGATCCAACACCTCTTGGCCATTCCTGTTTCTGTTTCTCTTGAAGGCTTTATAGTAGTTGCTCCTCCACCAACAAGAACACGCACAGAGATAGGGTCCCTACTCAAGGGACCAGAGTAGTCACTCCGGCTATGAGGCGGACGGTCCCTGTCAAACCAACAAGAACAAAAGAAGGTACATGCAGCAGGCCAAAAATAAAACATCTCTCTGATCGAGTTCAAAAGATCAAGGATAGCATGGATGCAATGATGACACCAACACACCCAGACAAGCCAATTAAGGACAAGGCAGACAGCGAGGACATCTAGCAGTTTCTTTACAACCTTCGAGAGGAGACAACGGTCATCAAGATCCATCTCCATCCAATGATCCAGGAGAATATCAGACAGAGTTTCTACATCGCTACACACAACCTATCTATGTAGTCCACTTTGTCGATGAAATTAAGCAAATCCTCGACATCAAGAAACGTACCTTCGTGCACAATCAGATCATCTTCCATGAGTATACGGTAGAGAGGTCTCACGGACAGATTTGCACATTCACAGATTGTGATCTTACAAATCTGAATCTGTGGACCTTCTGTCTCTGTATTTCTTCACATATCATAAGAAGGACAAAGGGCTCAAATATGTTGTGGCCAACTCTGCTATACGACAGGCAATGATAGATCTACTCGACATTAGATGAAAGTTTGACATTCAACTAGCTCTGCACCTGGGAGTGGATCAATTGAGCATCGCTGCACCAAACGAAGATCTGCAGGGCATCAATAGCATTCCCTCGTGGATTGTGTTGGTGGAACGAGAGGTGGGGTGGTCTTTCGAAATGCACAAGGAAAAAGGTATTTTTTCGAGATGACTAGAACTACAAGTATTCAAACTCTACTCTACGCTACATCAGATATAACTTAGTCAGGAGCAGAGATACCTCCCCTGAAGCAAAATAAAGAGCAAAAATTATCCTAAGGTTAATTCACAACATGCTGGAGTTTCGAGAACTTCTAAGGAGGTTTATCAAACTTCAACACATCTAGACCTTATTTTTGAATTTCTTTT
Organism: Cynara cardunculus var. scolymus; assembly: GCF_001531365.2. Taxonomy (NCBI): domain Eukaryota; kingdom Viridiplantae; phylum Streptophyta; class Magnoliopsida; order Asterales; family Asteraceae; genus Cynara; species Cynara cardunculus. The sequence continues at coordinate 21,719 of NW_020201509.1, forward strand.
TAAATTTTAAGTCAATGTAATTTCATTTCAAATCGTATTGTACTTTCTAGATAGTGAATGTAAAACAGAGGTTACTTTAAACCTCTGGCTTTGACTAGACTTAAGTTTTGCAATTCAAGTAAGAGCCTGCCATATTTACACTTAGGGGGAGATTGTTAGACCCCAACTTGTGAAAGTGTAAGAAAGAAGTCTCTTACTCTAGTTAATAGGACTTAGTCTATTGAAGAGGTCTGGAATAAGAGCTCTCATGCAGAAGAGGTCAAGAACCAGAGATCTTACTGAAAGAGTGAAGGTTCCATTGATACAGAGCCCGCGCTCAATCTCCATGGACGATCAAGCCTTATGCACCAAAAAGCATAAGCACTTGATGCAAAGCTACAACTCCAAGACACAGAGCATCTACATAGTACATGTAGAGCCACTACATATGCAGAACCTCTGCATAGTACATGCACAGCTTCTATATTGTACATGCAGAGCTTCTTTATAGTACATGCAGAGGTCTGGTCACCTTCTCTATGGAACGCGCATGCAAGCCCAAACATTCTTGCAAGGTAGCTTGACCTAGTCTGCTCCACTTTTCGAGGCAGATCAAAGACAAGTATGCAGATTCGGCAAGTCAGAGATTCAGGCCTTAATTATAGCATAGTTGTTAGACCTAGGCGTATATAAGGAGGTCTCCTCCTCTGGTTCAAATTACCTGAGAGTGCCGACTTATACTATACCTATTTCATTGTGAGATTACGTTTTAGATTGATTGTTCTTTACTTTCATCTAATAAAAGCATTTGACGTACCCAAATCCTTTCATTGTTTTTATATATTTTGAATATTTCGTTTAATCATCTTCGATTCACTGTTTGCTTTTCAATCTTATTATTTATCAATTGTGTTTTCTAGAAATTAAGAGTATCTGGGTTCCAACAAACTAACTAGCTTGTCTCCCAAAAGTTAACCGCTCCCAGACGTACTCTTTCTATAAAGCTTGCACACTGCGTGATTTGCATTTGTATAGGCTATTAGTTCAAAGCTATAGTTCTATGGATACCAGAGACCCAAGGAAGGGGTTCCTTTTCGGTATCTATAGATCCTCTTGACTGCAGGAAGATGAGATTCTTTTGGATTTGCTTGATATCTTGCACAAAGACAAGTAGGAAACATTATATCTGGTTAAGTAGTTGTGAGGTACAGGAGCGAACCGATCATGCCTCTGTAGGTTGGTATATCTACAGCCTTGCTTGATGGATCAGAGTACAACTTCGCTCATGTGGCTATTGGAGTTCTCAAAGAAAAGTAGCAAACATTATATCTGGTCTATAATAGCTACGTCTCTTCCTGACGAGGTTTATCACTCTGTGATGAAGCTTAAAACCTCGAAATCCATGTGGGACACTCTATGTGTTCAATATGAAGGAACCTCTCTGGTTCAAGAATCGAGGAAGATTAACTTAGTAAGACAATACGAAAGCTTTTTTTGTAGAAAGACTGAGACGTTGTCTAAAGTGCACCAACGGTTTAATTGTCTTCTTATCGATTTAAGGATGGTCGGCAGAGAATATTCCAATTCTAAAACCTTATCGAAGTTTTTGGGATGTTTACCTGAATTTTGGGATGCTTATGTCATGTGTCTCAAGATGTCCAATGACATGCCCTCTTTCTCTCTTAGCACCTTGTATGGGATATTGCTCAATCATGAGCAGTCTCGACAACTGAAAAGGAATCTAATCAAGGATTCCAGAGAAATGAAGAGCTCTCTTTTAGCTCTGATCTCTGAAGATACTTCAGTTGAACTCATATTTTCTTCTTCTTAAGTTCTTCCTCCTGTTACTATCACTGAGTTAGATTCTACTAACTCTGGGGATCTATCAGATAATATTCACAAGCCTTTGATGAATCACTGGCGCTGTTAACTAAATCTTTTAGAAGATTTTCTAGAAAAAGCAACTTTCATAAATCTCCTTTACTGATCATCAAGGAAAAACCAAAGTCAGATAATATTGACAAGGCATCAACGATCTGTTACAATTGTCACCATAAAGGTCACTTTGAGCTCAGGGTTGAGAAGGCTACCGTTGAAGGATGGTGCAAAGCTTCTGTCAAAGCCTCTGAGATCATTAACGCTCAGATCCCTGCCAAGATAAAGACTGGTCTAGGTTTTTCCTATGATCAGGAAGATAGTGTCTATGACAGGTCCATGCTCAAGTTTTGCACATTTGTCTCTTCTATTCCTAACACTTCTTCCTCTCAGTCTTCTCTTGCTGAGAGTCATCTTGATGGAAATCCTTCGAGTTCAGGTTGCAAATACAAGGGTAAATACATTGTCAAAGCACCTCTTCCTAAGAAGGACAACAAGTCACATAGACCTAAATTTATTCCTTCAGCTTGTAAATCTTCTTCTTCTTCAGGGACCAAGAAATCTGAATTTTCTCATAAATCTAAGTCTCAGCTCAAGGTGAATGCTTCAACTAAGGACTATAAATCCTCAAAAGTTCCTCCTGGAACAAATGAGAAGGGAATCCTTGTAGCTTGTCCCTCTTCTAATCTGGTACTTCCTAGCGCTAAAGTTACCTTCAGCTATAGAAAGGGAAGACACTGTAGTGAAACTACACACATTGCCAAGGCAAGAAATTAGCTAAGGCTGAGAAATCAACCAAAGCGAAATCAACCACTAAGGTTGTTAAAGCACCAAGATGAAGAAAACCACTGGAGCCTCCTCTTTAGTCTCAGTGAAGACAATCACTGACACTAAGTCCTTAGTGTCAGTTGTTGTAGTTCCTTCTACCACTAAAGCCTCTTCGTCAGGCTCAATGAAGACACCTACTGACTCTATTCCATTATTGTAAGAGGTTGTTCATATTTCCATTGAATCTTCTTCAGGTTCAGTGAAGCCATCAGCTGACGTTGGTTTTTTAGTCTTAGTGGATGATACCTCTAACATTGATGGACCCAAATAGAATGGGTACCAAAAGCATTTTTAAAATATTCCCTTGTGCAAGAAGTCAAAGGCATTTGGTATCTCAATAGTGGATGCTTAAGACACATGATTGGAGACAAATCCTTGTTTATCGACTACAAGGGAGAACGAGGCCCTTCTGTTACCTTTGGAGGTAACGGAAAAGGATATACCAGAGGATTTAGTATATTAACCAACGATGCAACCACATTCAGGAGTGCTGCATATGTTGAAGGACTGAAGCACAACCTCCTCAGCATTAGTCAGCTGTGTGACAAAGATTACACGATAAAGTTCTCCAAGAATTCATGTTATGTCTATGACAAGGATGATAAGGTTGCCCTAACCAGTTCTCATCTATAGAATGTCTACATCATCAACATGGATTCTTCTCTCACTGAGAATATTTGTTTCCTCTCTAAAGCTTCGTCAGATATCAACATGACTGGTGATAAAAGTCAGTTGTCCTCCTTCATCGACAAACCTGGAGACTGTCAATTTTGGAGACAACAATAAGGGTACCGTCAAGGGATACGACACACTCATAAAAGGCAACATCTCCATCAGCAAAGTGGCTTATGTTGAAGGTCTGAAGCATAACTTACTAAGCATAAGCCAGTTCTGTGACAAGGGTCATGAAGTCAGGTTTCACAAGGGTTTCTGCATCATCGAAACAAAGCCCGGCCAAACCATCATCAAGGCAAAGAGAGAAGGGAATCTCTATCTTCTGGATTTTTAATCCTCTATGGAACAAGACACCCTATGCCTTGTATCATATAAAAGCGATGAAAATTGGATATGGCATCAGAAGTTCTCACATCTAAACTTTGACGTTTTAAGGAAGCTAGGCAAACAGAAGCTGGTCAAGGGGAGTTCGGATCTTAATTTCGAAAAAGACCATCTATCCTCAGCCTGCAAGATGGGAAAGCTGAAATGGGCCTCTCATAAAACAAAGTCAGAAACCACCTGCACCAACCCTTGGACATGATCCACATAGAGCTCTGTGGTCCCATCTCTACACAAAGCCTCTCTGGAAAGAAGTACATCTTGGTACTAGTTGATGAATACTCCAGATACACTTGGGCTGAGTTCGTAAAGAAGAAATCAAACGTTCCTGAACTCCTCATCGGGGTGATGAAAATACTCCAAGTCCTTCTACAGCGCAAACTCATCAAAGTTAAAAGTGACAATGGAACTAAATTAAAAAATGCCAGAATCGATGAATATCTCATCAGTGAAGGTATTTTCTTAAACTTTTTAGCAGCCAGAACACCACAAGAAAATGGAGTAGTGGAGCGAAGGAACAGAACCTTAGTTGAAGCAGCAAGGACCATGCTTGCTTCGTCGGAGTTACCCATCACCTTATGGGCTGAAGCTATTTCCACTGCATGCTTCACCCAGAACCGGTCAATCATCAACAAGAGGCACTAGAAGACACCCTATGAACTCATCAATCTAAGAAGACCAAATGTCAAATATTTCCACATCTTTGGGTGAAAATGTTTCGTACTCAATGATAAGGAATATCTTGGCAAATTCGACAAGAAAGTTGATGAAGGAATCTTTTAGGGATATTCTCAAACTGCCAAGGCCTACAGAGTCTACATCAAAAGGACAAAGATCGTAATCAAAAGCATCAATGTATCATTTGATGATTCAACACCGATGACTTCTGGACACAACAGTTTAGGACTCGGACTTCAACAAAGAGCCTCTGATTCATCACTTGGATAACCCAATGAATCAGAGTTAGCTAAATTATTTGAAGACATCTTTGAAGAAGAAGTAGTCTCTGGACATGCACCTACTACTAAACCCACTTCCAGAGTCGATGAAGAACATGAAGTCTCTAATACTAAAGGTACATCTCTTTCTGAAACTCATGTTACTTCACCTTCTACTTCTTTTATGTCTTCAGAACCAGAAGATAAATCTGGAGACGATCTCTTCAAGGGAGAGCAAGCAGTTCCATCGGTTGATGATGACCTGCATCTTGTTGCTCCAGAACCCCAATCTTGCACCAAATGGACAAAAGATCATCCACAGCACCAAATCATTGGTGATCCATCATCTAGTGTCAATAAGATATCTGCTACAGCCAATGAATGCCTCTTCGCCAACTTTTTGAGCATGATCGAACCGAAGAAGATTTCAAAAGCCATACAAGACCCAAACTGGATAGACGCAATGCAAGAAGAACTACTCCAGTTTGAGAGAAACAAAGTGTGGTCCCTTATGCCTCTACCCAAAGGGTAGACGACTATAGGAACCAAATGGGTCTTTAGAAACTAAAAGAATGAAGACGGTATTGTAGTAAGGAACAAGGCTAGGCTTGTTGCCAAGGGCTACTGCCAGGAAGAAGGGATTGCAAGACTTGAAGCCATCAGAATATTCCAAGCGTATGCAACACACAAAGGCTTCAAGGTCTATCAGATGGATGTCAAGTCTGCCTTCCTCAATGGTAAGCTTCAAGAAGAAGTATACATGCAACAGCCCCCAGGGTTTGAAGATCCAAAGCATCCAGAGTATGTTTACTTTCTAGACAAAGCCCTCTATGGGCTAAAACAAGCACCCAGGGCCTGGTATGAAACTCTCTCTACCTTCCTCGTCGAAAGTGGATTCAAAAAACGTACAATCCATACAACCTTCTTTCTCAAGAAGCATAAAGGTAACATACTACGTGTGCAAATATATGTGGACGATATCATATTTGGTTCTACCAATGCTAAATTTTGCAAAAAATTCTCAGAGCTGATGAAAAGCAAATTTGAGATAATCATGATGGGATAACTTAGTTTCTTCCTTGGTCTTCAAATACAACAAACTCCAGAACGGACTTTCATCAATCAGTCCAAGTATGTGACTAACCTTTTGTAGAAATACTCTCTCTTAAATTCATCATCAATGAGAACTCCAATGGCTACAGGAGCTAAGTTGTTTGCTGATTCATCAGGAAAATATGTGGATGTAACAACGTACAGAGGCATGATTGGATCACTCCTGTATCTAACAGCTAGTAGACGAGATATTATGTTTGCTACATCTCTTTGCAGTCAAGAAGATCTGTATATATCTCTTGGGAACCCCTTCATTGGGTCTCTGGTATCCTAAGAACTCTGGCTTTGATATAATAGCCTTCACAAATGCAGATCATGCAGGGTGCAAGCTTGATAGAAAGAGCACATCTGGAAGCTGTCAGCTCTTGGGCGACAAGCTGGTAAGTTAGACATCCATAAAGCAAAATTGTGTTTCAACCTCCACAGCAGAAGCATAATATGTTGCTGTTGCTAGTTGTTGTTCACAAGTTCTCTGGATGAAAACTCAACTTAAGGACTATGGATTCGAATATGAAAAGATTCCTATCCTCTGTGACTCTAAGAGTGCCGTAGTCTCTCTACAAATCCTGTGCAACATTCCAAGACCAAACTCATCGATGTAAGTTACCACTTTCTGAAAGACAATGTCGAAAAAGCTACAATAGAGATGTATTTTGTTCCTATAGAGATTCAACTTGCTTACATTTTCACAAAAAACTCTTGATGAAAAAAGATTTTTATTTCTTGTCAGCAAGATGGGTATGCTGAATCTCACCACTTAGAGGCATCTATCGTTTAAAACCAGAGATCCTCAATATCTCTTGGTTATGCCTAAAAGTGATACATCGTTATGGCCATAATCCCCAAGTACTCTAAACCAGAGTCTCTGGTTCTAAAGACCAGAGCCTCTGGCCAATTAGAAATACTTGTCTAAATTTTTGGCAAAAAAATTTCATCGCCTTTAGAACCAGAGCCCCTCTGGTCCAAAGAAAATACTTAGTAATTCTCACTAAATATCCCCTTCACCACCAGAGCCTCTGGATTCCAATCCTTTGAGACTAGAGCCCCTCTAGTCCCATAATTAGTCTCCCTCATTTATTCATACATGTTACTTAGTCATATTTTATCATTCATCGACCAGAGCCTCTGGTTCCGAAGACCAGAGCTTCTGGTTTTCAAATCCTTTGCGACCATGGTTCTCTGGTCCAAATTGGACTTCACAAAGCATCTTAAAATACATCCATCATTTTTGCATCGCCTTCTCAACTAGAGCCTCTGGTTCTAAAGACCAGAGCTTCTGGATTTGATGTCATTGGAACCAGAGCTCTCTGGTCCCAAAGACCCATCTCTTTCATATTCATATACATCATCATAACCAAATTTCATATATTTTTGCACCATCTTTCACAACCAGAGACTCTGGTCATCCAATTCACCCTCCTTATTGATTCTAAGGGGAGTTTTCAACCCATTGCACAACCCTATGCATAATTTGAGGGGGATTTTTGCATTTATCATCATGCATCCATATTGCACAAATTTTGCATTTTCACACCCAGAGCCTCTGGTTCCTCTATCCAAAGCCTCTAGATAATAAAAATGCTATATCAAGAATGTATCATCCTTTGCATTTGTTGAACCCAAATACTCTTAATTGATAGAAACACTGTTTATGTAAGATGAGAATTAAGATGAAACAATGTAACTCGAATGATTAATCAGAATATTCAAAGATGAAGTAAAACAATGAATAAATTTGAATATGCCGAATGGTTTTATTGATAACAGATGAATATTTGAAGCACAAACGTAATCTCACAGAAAATGCGTATAGTGTAACTCGGTTCATTCAGGTACTTCAAACCTGAGGCAGAAGCCTCCTTATATACACCTAGGTCTAACAAACTATGCTATAAAATAGGCATGAAACTTTGAGCTGACTGGTCTGCATCCTTATCTTTGACTTCCCTTGAAAAGCGGAGCAAACTTGGTCAAGCCGCCATAAATCTGTTAGACGCTTTTGAGAAAGTCTGGGCTAACACGCATGCGTTCTGTGGAGAAGATAACTAGAAGCTCTGTATGTACTATGCATAGGCTCTGCATATAAAGAAGCTTTTCATGTACTATGCAGAGGCTCTAGGTCTTGGAGTAGTAGCTTTAAGTCAAACGTTTATGCTTTTTGGCGCATAAGGCTTGAGCGTCCACGGGGATAGAGCATGGGCTCTGTATGGATTGAACCTTAACTCTTGAGTAAGAGCTTTGGTTCTTGATCTTCTGCATAAGAGCTCTTAGTCCAGATCGCTTCACTAGACTAAGTCCTATTGATTAGAGTAAGAGACTTCTTACTTACACTTTCATAAGTTGGGGTCTAACAATCTCTACCTAAGTGTAAATAAGGCAGGCTCTTACTTTAATTACAAAACAATCTAATTGATGTAAGAGGTTAAAAGGAACCTCTGAATTACATTTACTATCTAAAGAAGTACAATACGATTGGAATGGAAATTACATCAAAGATAGAAAAGTACTTACAAAAGATAAGAGATCTAAACATTTTGAAGTCTAATGAACTTCCTAAGAAGTTCGCAAAAGTCTAGCATATTTTATATCAACCTTAGAATGATTTTTGCTCGATCTTTTGCTCCTGGGGAGTTATCTCTGCTCCTGAGTAGATTGTCTCTTATGTAGCGCAGAGTAGAGTTGGAGTACTTGTAGTTCTGGTTTTCTTGAAAGAAGATCTTATTTTGTTGCGTGTTTCGAAACACCACTTCCACTTCTGGTTCAACTAATACAGTCCAGGATGGGATGCTATTGATGCCCAGCAAATCTTCATTTGGTGCAGCTACAGTCAATTGATCCACTCCTAGATCCATAGCTAGTTGGAAATCAAACATGCATCTGATATTTTGGACCGGTGTCTCTTTCCGTAGGTTGTAGAGGAACTGGTAGATATCCTCACTGTGTGCTTTTGTCCTTAAATGGTTTATCAAGGGGTGTTGGCGTGAACATAGCATCTATGCTTTCCTTGATCTTTTGGATACGATCAGAGGGATGCTTTCGTTTATGTCCGTTGTTTGTGCCTTCTAAGTCTGCTTTGGTGGTTTTGATAGGAACCCACTACATCGTAGCTGGTGTGACTACCTTGGTCCCTTGAACAGGGATCTTAGCTCTGTGCGTATTTTGTTGAGGTGGAGAAGCAGCAACAGTAACGCCTTCTAGAGGAACGGCAACTAGAATGCACAAGAGTGAAGGATCAGCCACATTCACAGCTACCACCTCTTCTTCTTGTCCTCTTGCTAGAGTAGTTGTGTCCATGGCGTATTCTGTTGATGAGGACAGAGCCAGGCCAGAATCAGACAAGTCATAGACAGATAAGAGATCTATGACCTCTGTGTTCTTTTGTAGCCCAGCTGGCTTTGCATGAGACGCCATAGGCATCTTCCCTTTGCGAAGCGCCTCTGCATTGTTTGGCGCTGGTTGGCTCTATGCCCTCTTCCTTGAATGATCATGAGCTGGTTGGCATGGGGCAAAGGTCGTTGGTGCAGAGGGGGCTTGGAAAGGCTGGTGGATAGTACTCTCCCTCTTGACGATTTTGAGGACCAGACTGGTATGGGTCCTCATCATGGTCAAGTCGTCTCCTCTTTGACGGCTCTGCACAAGGAGATAGATCCATTCGTCATTTAGGCCTCTGCTACTCTGTCTGAGGCATAGCCTTGATTTTCTCCTAAAAGACTTTGAGGAGATCTTCGACTGCATCACCAACCCGTTGAATCTCAACATCTGAGCGGTAGTTGAACTTGGCCAGAGAAACTTTGATGGCCTCCGCTGCTTCTTTGGCTTTGTTGTTGAAATAGGATGTGAAGATCGCCACTTTCTACAGAAGTCTGTCACCAAGAGCATTCATTGCGCTCTAAGAAACATAATCCACAGTTCCGCTAAGAGGAATGAGTGACTGGGCGTCATGAGATGTGGATGCCTCACCCCTTTGTATTGATGCTATGACCTCTCGCAAGGCCTCTGCATTTCTTGTCGTCAATTCTGTTAAAGTCTCGAGATGAGAAGCATTTGTCGAAGACTCAGCTCTCAATAATGCCAAGGATGCTCGTATCTCATCCAGAGCAGGTGCAGAAGAGGACGGCTCTGCACGGGCCATGATGAGGTTTAGCTCTTCCAAGGAGCACCGCATAGAGGTGAAAAGGGAATGGAACTCTTCCCTTGTGACATGTGAAGGTTGTGTAACCTCTGGCTCAACACATGGGCCAGATTGAGTCCCCATTCCAGGGATGCTTTCATTCGCGACTTAGTTGATGTTAGTCGGGGAAGGACTTCCAATGGATCCTTGTGGTTCTCCTCAAGGAAAATTCACTACCACTGTTCTGTCAGGGAGAATATCCAACGCTGGTTTAGAGCCAGCCAGAGGACTCTCCATGAGTGGAGTAAGAGACTGGTCGAGAGTCTCCAAGCCTTGTGCACTTATTCCTTGCTTTGAACAAGGTTGGGAGTCTACACATGCAGAGGAAACAAATTCCTTTGTATGGGAAAGTGGCATGATATGGGGAGACATATCACTTATATTTTCAAAGGTTGCACCCTTTTGAGAGGGTGTTCCCTATGGTTAGGCTTCCCTTTGGCTGTTATAACAAGAAGTAGATGTGACCTCTGGTTGGTTTGGTTGGCTTGGGTTCGAGGCGTGCATCTCTTTTTCAATAACGTCCGTGTCTCGACCAACGGAGTCAGATGATGCGCTTGCACTGGGAGTTAGGGTGTCGAAACGGATGTGCTTATTTTCCCTAGGTTGTTCTGGCTTACCCTTAGGTAGAGCAGCTGCTGCACCTCCTCCCTCTTCTTCTTCTTCCTCTTCTTCCTCCTCGCTCTTCTCTTCTTCTTCCTCAATCTCTTCTTCTTCTTCCTCACTTTCATCACTTGTATAAGACTTGGCAGCATCGTCGAAGTGCTCTTGGTCATCCCCTTGGTTAGGACTAGAGGATTGGGCCAAGGTTCGACAAGCTTATGCTTCTGCTCTGAGTCTGGCCTCTTCCCTCAGACGAGATATCTCTGCCTGTTGAGGTTTTTTCTGCTTGCTCCTCCTCTGCTCATACACGAGCAAGTTCAACCAATCTATCTTGCTCTGCTTCTTCCTTTTTTTCCTCTCCATCTCTTTTTTATTTTTCCTTGCCTCCTCTTGTTTTCTTTGTTTCTCCCTCTCTTGCGCTGGTCTCACCCTCTCTTCTTCTGCTCTCACCGTCTCTCCCTGTACTTGAGGCCTTAATGTGTCCTCTGTTCTCTCTTCCTCATCGGTTGTTCCTATGCGTACCGGGGTTTAAGACACTAGTTCTAGTGTCTCGCGTGTACGTCTGTACGCTCTCCCAATCTCCTTTGCCTTCATATATGCCATGAGCTTCTTTGGGATGGGTCTCTTTTCTGTGTATCCCTCTTTGTTAACTGTTGGCCTGTATTGAGTGAGCACGTTCACCTTGTGCATAAGTAGACGAACCACATCAATAATGTTGTCGTCGAGGGCAAGTCTTAGGAGAAGACCCAAGAAAAATGGAAATAGCAGAGATGGCAATTGTTTCCCTTTGGCCACCTCTTGACATTTCATTGCCACGACAACCTTGAACTCTATATAGAGTATCAAGGAGTAGTCCAGATATAAGTCGAAGAAGATGCTGTATAAGATTTGAAGAACGTTCGTGGAGCACATGTTGAGGCTCCCAATCTTCCCTGTTAGCTATCTGTTGACCAATGTGAACAGTGTATTCCACATTGGAGGTAGGTATTGACGGTGATATTGTGAAGGGTACTGGATTGCCTTGTTGTACCCTAAAAATTTTAAAAATGCCACTATCTCGTCCCAATATGGGAGAGGGGCGTACTCAGCAAGCCCTAGGTCGGTTTTCGTTGGGATTTTAAGAACGCAGGAAAACATAGACCTTGATATTCGAACAGTGACAAATTCTTTGGAGGAAGAGACATAGAAATCTCCAACGATTCCTCTTTGAGAGTCGGTAATGGCGCAAGATTGCCAAAATTCTTGGATATACCTTTCAGGTACAAGGTCATCCGTATTTGTCAAAGCAGGGTTTAGAAAGTGGTTTTGGAGGATGTTGATGATTGGGTGATACTTTTGGTTAAAATTTTCAAGAGATAGATGGAGGGCATGGTTATTGGGTTTTATGGGAAGAGGAACCAGGTTTTGACTAGTTTCCTCAATGGTTTTGTGGGTTGTGCTGTGTGTTTGGGAGTTTCCAGACTCGGAAGATGACATAGTTGCAGGTTTTTGGGGAAAAAGAAGGGTTTAAAGAAAGTTAGAGCTTCAAGAATGAGTTCTTCATTCTTAACAGGGGTTTGAGGAAAGGGGTTGTGAAACTTACTTGACAGACGGGATGAAATGTTGATGAATAAATGGAGTTCCGAAGACTAGTTTGACAGCTTTGAAGGTGTAACAATGGCGGATGGAAGCTTGATAAAGACGGATTCTTTGTAATTTATTTGAATGCGTAAAAATTTATTTGGTGGAAAAAAAGTGTTTAAATAGAAAAAAAATCGAAGGTACTTGAGTATTTTGTGCCCCAATCGTCAGGTTAAACTGAAACGGTTTTTACACAGACTGTGGGGGAGCGCCACGTGGACTGCCAGCTGCAAGTGGCGCCTCCCACGTTTGAAAAATTAAGCTCACAGGCGGTGATGCTTAGTTTAAATGACAGCTAATAAAAAACTTAAAAATAAAGACCCGTACGCCTTCTTAATAAAATATTATATTTTGAATATAAAAAATATCACTAGTGTAAATACTCTGGTTAGTGTTAAATAGAGGGTTTGAAAAGAACCAGAGTACTACATGCACAGAAAGACGACATAACTCAGGATCTCATACAGAGACTCGTGACTGGACTATACATGTCCTCTGTAGAAAACTTGCTATATTTAGAGGCAGAGGCTCTGTATAGTACATACAGAGGCTCTGTCCAATAATCATAAAAAGTTTTGAAGCATAGGCTCTGTATAGTACATACAGAGGCTTTATGTTACATGATCTGGTGTTCCCCCTTGACTTGAGCTCTTCTTATTTTCTCCCCCTTAAATTATGCTTGGATCATATGTGATAAGTATGGCATATGCATAAGAATCAAGGTACAGAGGCTCTGTATGTACTATACAGAGGCTCTGTATCACAAGATAACTAGGACTTGAGTAAGAGGCTCTGCATGTACTATGCAAAGGCTCTGTCTCATGGAACAATACAAATAACACAACAAAATAGAAGTATGCATAAAGGAATGCAGAGGCTCTAGCTTAGTTTGAAAGATTGAGCATACCCAACTTGCTAACCAAGAAGTTAAATCTCTTTTCGTCAAGAGCTTTTGTAAAAATGTCAGCAAGTTGTAAATCTGTACTCACAAAGAACATTTCAATTGTACCTTTCTCTACATGGTCTTTGATGACATGATAATGAACATCGATGTGCTTTGTTTTTTAGTGTTGCACAAGATTGTCTATGATTGCGATAGCACTTTTTGAATCACACAAGATTGGAATTTTCTCGAACTCGATGCCATAGTCTTTCAGTTGAGTCTTCATCCATATCACTTGGGAATAGCAACTGGCTGCAACTACATATTCTGCTTCAGTTGTGGAAGTAGAGACGTAGTTCTGCTTCTTTGAGGTCCAGTTTATGAGCTTATTCGCAAGTAATTGGCAGTTCCCTGATGTACTCTTTCGATCAAGTTTACAACCTACATGATCAAAATATGTGTATGCAATAAGATCAAAACCAGAATACTTTGATACCAGAGACCCAAAAATTGAGTCCCTTTAAGGTATCTAAAGATTCTTTTCACAGCAGAAAAGTGAGATTCCTTTGGGTTTGCTTGAAATCCAGCACAGAGACATGTAGCAAACATGATGTTTGGTCTACTAGTCGTGAGGTATAGTAGTGATCCAATCAGTCCACGGTAAGTCTTAACATCCACCGGTTTTCCAGATGGATCTGTGTTAAGCTTAGTTCCCGTAGCGATTGGTGTTCTCATGGTAGAAGAGTTGTGGAGTTGGTACTTCTTTAATATGTCAGAGACATACTTAGCTTGGCTAATGAAAATACCGTCCTCCCTCTGTTTTATTTGCAAGCCTAGGAAGAATGTTAAGTGTCCCATCATTCTCATTTCAAACTCACTCTTCATCAACGCAGAGAACTTATCACATTGCCTCTGGTTCGTTGAACCAAAAATAATGTCGTTCACATATATCTGTACTAAGAGTATCTCACCTTTATACCTCTTAATAAACAAAGTTGTATCGATTTTACCTTTTTAAAAGCCATTAGATAAGACAAAAGACGAGAGACATTCATACCAGGCTCGAGGTGCTTGCTTAAGTCCATACAGAGCTTTGTCCAAGAAGTAGACGTACTCTGGGTGTGTGGAGCTTTCAAACACTGGAGGTTGTTGAACGTAGACATCCTTCTTCAGCTTACCATTCAAGAAGGCTGACTTAACGTCCATTTGATAGACTCGGAATCCCTTATGAGTAGAGAAGGCTAAGAACAAGCGTATAGCTTCAAGCCTTGCTACTGGCGTAAAGGTCTCGTCATAGTCTATGCCTTCTTCCTGGCAATAGTCTTTTGCTACGAGCCTAGCTTTATTTCTCACCACGATCCCATCCTCATCCTTCTTATTCCTGAAAACCCATTTACAGCCAATTGCAGTTTTATCCTTTGGCAAACGTACAAGAGTCCATAACTTATTTCTTTCGAATTTTTGGAGCTCTTCTTACATGGCATCGACCCAACTAGGATCTTGTAGGGCTTCATGTACTTTCTTAGGCTCTACCATGCTTAGAAAGTTTACGAATAAAAAATCATTAGTCGTGGTAGCCCGTGTCTTCACGCCGCTTGAAGGTTCACCAATGATCTGGTGAAGAGGATGATCCTTTGTCCATATTGTTCTTGGGACAGATACAGAAGTAGTGGACATTTGAACATGTTCTATTGGCATATTTGGCATTGAGCTCGTTGATGGCGAAGAAGGTTCTGCTTGCTCCCCCTCAGATGATGTTACAGAGGAACAAAGTGCAGAGCTAGAGGTATCATGCTCTGGTTCTACGAGACTGGGCTCTGATGCAGAGCTTGTTTGCTCTGGTTGTGGATTGGCATGATCACAAGAGGAAGCAGGGTGTGTGAGGGACCAGAGTTGGATGTACTTGTCGTTTGTGATTCTTCACTTACACTCGCAGATTCATCTCTTGGTGCACGTACCGAGATGTCTTCATCACCATAGAAGTCTACAAATATGACATTGAGTTCCAATTCTCTTGACTTCATTTGAGAATTAGAAGTTTGGTTGTTAAGCTCGAGTCCAGAGCTGAGGTACTCTGAAGTCACATGTTCTTTATCGTCGAACGAGACCTTGATGCTTTCCATAACCGTCTTGGTTCGTTGATTGAAGACTTTGTATGCCTTGGCTTTGGTGGAGTAACTAAGGAACTTGCCTTCATCTGCCTTCTTGTCAAACTTGCCAAGTTGATCTCGATCATTCAGGATGAAGCATCTGCAACCAAAAACATGCAAAAATTTAACGTTAGACTTTCTTTGGTTGATTAGTTCGTAAGACGTCTACATATGCCTCTTTACCACCATTGTTCTATTTTGAATAAAGCAGGCGGTTGAGATTGCTTCTGCCCAAAAATGGGTTGGAAGACTAGAGCTAGCTAGCCTGGTTCTTGTCGCTTCGACCAGAGTTCGATTCTTTCTTTCTATGACACCATTTTGTTGTGGTGTCCTTGCTGCAGAGAAGTTTTGAGTTATGCCCTCTGTTTCCAAGTATGCATCAATCTTGGCGTTCTTGAACACTGTTCCATTATCACTTCTCAATTTCTGAATTTGCTTTGTAGAAGTACTTGAATCTTGGTCATCAATTTGATTAACAGCTCTGGGACATCTGATTTCTTCCTTACAAACTCAATCCAAGTATATCGTGAGTATTCATCAATTAAGACTAAGATATACTTCCTACTAGACAAGCCTTGCACAAAGATTGGACCACAAAGATCCACATGAAGCATATGCAGACGTCTGACACATGACACATTTGTCATAGTTATGTGGGATGCTCTTTTGAGCTTTCCTATTTCACATGCAGAGCCGAGATGGTCCTTTTTGAACTTTATGGCAGGAAGTCCCTCAACCAGATTATTCTTCACAAGCTTCTCTATATTTTGGAAATTGAGGTAAGACAACTTATGGTGCCAGAGCCAAGCTTCTTCGCTTTTATGAAACACAAGACATAGAGTCTCTGAATTGTCTGTTGGTGAGAAGTTCATGAGATACTTATTGCCCTTTCTTTTGGCATTTAACAACTCCTGACTTGATTTTGACATAATGGAGCAAGCTTCCTTTTGGAAATTGACATTGTAGCCAGAATCACACAGTTGACTTATTCTCAAAAGATTATGTTTAAGCCCAGAGACATAAGCAACCTTAGAGACAGAAACCTTACCTTGTTGTAGATCCCCATATCCTTTTATTTCTCCTTGCATATTATCCCCAAATGTCACTTTTCCTCCAATATTTTTTCTATATGAGGAGAGCAACCTCTTATTGCTAGTCATTTGTCTTGAGCATATGGAGTCAATATACGAAATGTCCACATGCGGCTTCTACAAAACAAATTATAGGGATTTAGGTACCCATTTCATAATGGGTCCTCGATGACTAGGGACAGAGATAAGCTTTTTAGGCTTTGAGAGAGGCTTCATCTCTTTACCTGAGTTACCAGACTTGGCTTCAAGAGCCTTCTTTCTCTTCTGGGTCTTCTTGGATTTAGTCCTTGATGACCCAGAGAGAAGACAGTTAGGGTCAGAGAAATGCTGCTTTAACTTAAGTAGTAGAGAAACACATTCACAATTATGAACGTATTTTGAATGACAAAATGATTTATTAGATTTAAAGAACAAATTATTACAATCATTCCTAGCATTGCTAGTTCTAGCAAACTTCCTATCTAGATCTGATTGTTTTAACAGTGAATGAGTCTTCTCTGATTTCTTCTTCCCTACTCCTTTGGCCTTTAGAGGTCTCTTTGAAACAGATGAAATAATATTAGAGCATGCAGCGGATTTTCCCTTCTGTTCCAGAGTGAATTTAATTGGCTCTGATTTGGAGTTTGAGCTCTTTGATTCAGAAGAAACAGACTTTGCACTCTTTACCCTGTATTCAAACTTGGGAGAGGATTTAGCACTTGTCGTCATGCTTGCACAGCCAAAACCGAGGAGAATGTTTTTCGCAATAGGGGGTTTTGCAACCTCTGGTTCTTTGGCAACGACCTCTGTCTTAACTTGCTCTTTAAATGAGTCCACCTCTGACTCAGAGTCAGAGTCAAGAAAATCCTTGTGTGAGTATCGAAATACAAAGGTATCATTAAGAACCTGAGATTCTCGTATCCATGAGCTAGAAGCTTCGTCCGTCTTTTGCTTTGTGGGACTTTCAAAAGTATCCGTGGAGTTACACTCAGAAGAATCTGCATGACATTTAGGAGGATAATTCAACGCCTCAAGCAAGTCTTGCTCGAAAACATGTCTTATCGTTTCTATGAAGCTATCCATTAATTTAGGATCCAGAGTTTTAAGAAAATTTCTTGTGGATGAACTCTTGATTTCATCTGGTCCAGGTTTGACAACCTCACTTTCAGTCTTAAGATGTTCGAGATTCGTAGAGCCCAAACAAAAATTCCCGTTCGTCTTCTGTATGCATTTTTAATCAACTTGCGGCACACATTTTGAATAGTAAGAGATGTTTTTTAATTTCAACTTTGGAGTTCTGGCTCCACTTTCAAGCCTACAACTTTTAAACGGTGAAGCTGTATGCAAAATAGGAAAATCTGGTTTATGTTCTTCGCCCAACCTAAACACGGATTCAAGTGTATATTTCTTCTTCCAGGTGAGGTCTAGGTCTATATAACCTATCCCTGCTTTATCCTGTTGAGAATTTACTTTTTCGTACACGTGCTGAGCATCTTGATATTTCTTAATCAAGAGCTCTTTTCTTTGTAAGCTCTGGTGTAGGAACTCCCTTTCCTTTTGAAAATAATCTTTTAGGACCTCAGTGTTTAATCTGTCTCGTTCCTTTTCTAGGAGCTCTGTTTCTTTCTTCTTAATATCCGCTTTCAATTTTAAGCACTTTGTTTTAGGACTTGTTTTAGTGGATCGTTTTGTTTGTAAATGTTTTTTCATTTTCCACTGATAACTCTTGTTTTTCTACAGTTAGCAGCTCTGTTTCTCGTTCAAAAAATAGTTTTTCCTTTTCCAAAGATTTCCTTTTGGATTTTTCAATAGAGAGCTTTCGTTGTATATTGACGAAATCGTTAGTCAAAGCAGAGATACTTTCTTCCAAGTCAGAGTGAGAATAGCCAGAGATGGAACATACCTAGGAGTCGGAGTCAGATCCAAACTCTTCTCTGTCATTCTCCACAGCCACCCCACAGAAATTAGCTTGGTCTTCTTCTTCAGACGAGGAGTTAGAGACCCAATTCTCATGTTCTTCCATGAGGCTCCTTTGTGTTCGATTGTACTTGTACTTATTTTTATAGTACAATTCATCTTTCACTATGGGGCCTCTGCACTCTTTGGAGTAGTACCCTATCTTCCCGCATCTAATGCATCGAACCCCTTGTTTCTTCTGGTCTGATGGATCTTCCTCCTTCTTGTTGGAAACAGATGGAGGGTTCCTTCCTTCATAAGCTCTGCCTCTGCTTTGTTCATTCTGTCTTCCTCTTTTGTCGAAGTCCTTCTTCCCAAATTTCCTTTCGAATTCCTTGGTGATCAGGGCCAAGAATTGTGCAAAGACGTTTATGTCGTCGTCTTCAGAGCTGGAAGCTCTGTCTCCTTCATCATCACTCTCAAAGATGAGAGCCTTCTTTCCCTTTCTTATCTCTTCTTTGGGTCTCCGTTCTTTGTGTGGTTGGCTTGATCCTGTCTCTTTTGAATCAGAGACAAGAGTCAGAGGTCCACCTAGAGCGATCTTTGCCTTCTGCAACTCTTGTTCTTGAGCCTGCCGAGTCTCGTACACGTCATGCAATGTCCATTGCTCCAGATGTTGGTTTGCTTGGAGAGACATCGTCAGGTTTCCACACTCTGCATTCAATCTCTTCAAGAAGAGCATGTTGTTCTCCTCTTGAGTTCTGATCACGTCACGTTTGTGACATTTGTTGATTAGAGTATTGAAGCGGTGTTAAGTCTGTTCTAAAGACTCATCGAAGAGTGCCTGGAAGCTGTTGTATTCGTTCAGGCATTGGGCACAACGATTCTTCTTCATCTTGATGCCTCCTTCCAACTGGTTAGCTAGTTGATCCCACAAATCCTTGGCTGAGTCGCACGCGTCAAGTGATTGGAAAATCTCATTGGGAAGCGCCATAATCAACAGTCCTTTGGCCTTTTGATCCACTTCCGCTCTGCGTTTATCTTCATCGTTCCAGTCACGATGATGTTTGGGTACTCGCCTCGCAGGTACCTCAACTGTATCACCAGCAACATGAATCCGAGGTATGATGGTGGTAAGGACGTATAGGCCATTCAAAATCGATTCATAAAGCTCTAGACCTAGACCCTCGTAGAAATTTATCATCCGAATCTTCCATTGGGGATATTCTTCCCTAATGAGAGTCGGAGGTTTTATCAGGGAACCAACACTATACATAGAGTTCCACGATTAAGATGACGACATTTTAAAATGAAATTTTGAGAAGAAAACTGATGAGAAAGATAATCGACAGAAAAGCGATTTCCAGATTAAGTAAAAGCGAACGTTTTAAAATAGAGAAAAATATGAGTGAAAATTCTTTTTAAAACGAATAATCAAGAAAAATTAAGAGTAGAATCCAATCGGATATGGATCGACTAATCAATGAATTTGATTAGCAAGCTCTGATACCAATTATTGAACCCAAATACTCTTAATTGATAGAAACACAGTTTATGTAAGATGAGAATTAAGATCAAACAATGTAACTCGAATGATTAATCAGAATATTCAAAGATGAAAGTAAGACAGTAAATAAACTTGAATATGCCAAATGCTTTTATTGATAACAGATGAATAATTGAAGCACAAACGTAATCTCACAGAAAATGCGTATAGTGTAAGTCGGTTCCTTCAGGTACTTCAAACCTGAGGCGGAACCCTCCTTATATATGCCTAGGTCTAACAAAATATGCTATAAAGTAGGCGTGAAACTCTGAGCTGACTGGTCTGCATCCTTATCTTTGACTTCCCTTGAAAACCGGAGCAGACTTGGTCAAGCCGCCATAAATCTGTTAGACGCTTTTGAGAAAATTTGCGCTAACACGCGCGCGTTCCTCGGAGAAGATAACCAGAAGCTCTGCATGAATATACAGAAGCTCTGCATGTACTATGCAGAGGCTCTGGGTCTTGGATTTGTAGCTTTAAGTTAAACGTTTATGCTTTTTGGCGCACAAGGCTTGAGCGTCCACCGGGATAGAGCGCGGGCTCTGTATGAATTGAATCTTAACTCTTGAGTAAGAGCTCTGGTTCTTGATCTTCTGCATGAGAGCTCTTAGTCCAGACCGCTTCACTAGACTAAGTTCTATTTCTTAGAGTAAGAGACTTCTTACTTACACTTTCACAAGTTGGGGTCTAACAGCATTCAACCAGAGCTCCTCTGGTCTTACGTAAAGGGTATGTTTTTCAATCCAAGGATTTCCTATGCTTAACCAGAGCCTCTGTTTTTTCTATCCAGAGTCCCTAACTCACAAAACCCAACATTCCATCGATGAATAAATTCATCATTTATAACCAGAGCCCTCTGGTTCCCCTCCAAATGTCATGACCAACCAGAGCACCTATGGTTCGATGACAAATCTATTTTTTTGTCAAAAACCCATCTTTGATTGAAAACCTTTTCAAGATTATACAAAATTGCAGCTTTTGTGACTAAAAACTATACAACATGGGTTTTTAGAAGACCAAAACTTCGTAATTAGTATTTATCTTACAATTAGATGGAATTTTAAATCTAAACATTTTTGTTGGGATTATATTCTTCAAACATCCTTTGGGATATTTTTTTTAAATAATTATCCCTAAAACAACCAAACGTCATCCTTCCACACACCTGACACAATCAAACGACGTGTTCCCTAGAAACCCTTCCATATTACCCATCCACCCACCCTAACCTGACACGTGTCCACCTGCATTTATGACATTATGCAGGTTTACGGCCACGATCACCATCACCACTACCGTTTTCACCCAAACATCCTAAACCACCATCATTACCTTTTAAAATAATATTTCTTAAACCAAAACCTTTCCACTTCTACAGCTATAAAAACCCATATTCTCCACCAGTTTCTTCTTTACGCCATGACAGCCTTCAAAAAACCTAAGACGAACCTGCCAACCTGCAACTCCTTATTTCCAACAATGGCTTCCTCCACATCACACGAGTCTCACAACAACGACAGCCATGTGCAATCGATCGGCACAGACAGCCGAGCATTGGTTTTCTTGCCCATCAAACCCAAAAACCATGCTATTGACCTTCGCACAAACCTGTTTGAAGACAGGTTCGCCATTATGATCGAGTTCTTTTGAACTATATTCTCCAACCTGCTCTCACCCTTTCTGACAACGGGGTGCCATTGAAGTACGTGCAACAATATTGACAATCCTGCGAGTTCTCCCCGGAGAACCGTGGTATCATGGGGGACATTGATGTCCCAAATGACATGGTTTGCTCGGTGAAGATATCCCGTGTACTGGTTTCCAAGGTCCTGTGTATCCCAACTAGATAAGAAATCAACATCGAACACTAGGACAAGCCACCCACCAATTCCGACATTCTCCACTTCATCAATATGTTGGGTTACAACCGTGACCTACGCAATGCATCGGACTTCAAGAGGCAATTTTTGCCTCCAATGTGGAACATGTTCTTCTCGATCCTGAACCAAGCCCTCACTTGCAAGCTCGGGAGCATGGATCAAGGGAAGATTAATATCATGACCATTAAGTATGGTCTTTTCTTCAACCTACCGTTGGATTACACACTTCTCATCTACAATGAGGTCCATGCAACGGTCATCAAAAAATGCAAGCTTATGGCTGTAGGAAAACCATTATCCTTTGTCCTCTTCCCACCTTTCCTTGCCTTATTCATAAGGGACGCGATGAGGAGACACAATCTACAGGCCAAAGAACCATACACTCCACAATACCTGATGAACGGCCATAGCCCAACCATCTCAAATGATGGTTACATGATAGAAAGGACCATCTCAAGGGCCATGCTCAGCGTCATTGCAGAGACATCTGAGATACGTAGGAAATATGAACGCTGTCTCCTGTCCTAAGAACCGAGGGCAGCTACCCTAGAAAAAATAGAGCCTTCACCCGATGCAAGCGAGGGAGTGCAGGAGTCGTCTTCATCGGATGATGAAGATGATGATGATGACACTCCTCACGCATCCCCCGGCCCCATAAACACAACTCTCCCATCCTCCTCCCAAAGGACAACCACATCTGCTACCCCTGGCGATCAAGGCCAAAGGGGTAATGAACAAGGACGGCCCAGTCCAATCCTCACCCAAGCTAGCCATCCAAAGGCCACTCTTCAGGGCTCTGGAGATGATATTGTCGAGGAACCACATCATTCATCGCCTCTCTCCCAACAGGGAGGCAATGAAGAAATAAGAGCTACATTGCCTCATGGCTCGCCACAACCCACCACATACCCAAAAGCATGTGTTGCTTCTGACATTGAACCTCCCAAAGATTGTTAAGAGCGATCTTCTATTCATGCACCACCTACTTCTCTTACTCGGCCTCTGAATCCGAGGAAGAAGTTGATGTAGCAACATCAGAAGATAGCTCCTCATTAGATGGCTATCGAGGACTCGATGGAAGTCCTTCATTGCCCACATTGACACAAGACAATGAGGGTGCCTCCGGAACTAAGGCACAACCTGCAGCATCTGTTGCTGCAGGGGTTACCCCCTTAGTTGATCTTGTCACAAAGGCAGAGTTCCAGGCCTTTGTTGACTAGACTCAGCGGTCCTTGAATGAACTTAAACTCATCTTAGCAAGGATTGTCGAATCCTCCCCATCAATCGATCTTACACCCCTTCGACAATCCCTTGCCACCCTTGAAACCCATGCCAAAGACAAAACCGCACACCTACAAATGCTCCAACAAACCATCCAACAACAACACAACGCCTCATCCACCCTCTCTGCTATATGAAACCAAACCTTGTTAGATCCCATAATTCATAAGTGTAAAAGTAATGAAGAACAATAAGTGATGAAGAACCAGAAGACCGATGAAGACGTTAAAGAAGAATTGACCAAGTCTGGAGAAAAACTAGAGGGTCGATGAACAACCAGAGATACGATAGAAAGAGCATCTTCATCACCCCTCTGGTCAACAGCACCTAGAGTTTTCTTCAGCAATTCAACCAGAGGCATACGATGAAAATATGAAGATAAAGTTGAATCATCATTCCATAGAAGACAACTAGAGATAACTAATCGACAGCTGGACTTCAAGTTTATCTTAATTTATAGCTTATCCATAGTTTAGATAAACTTTATCTGTTAGTAGAAGATTAGCTAAATAGTCTCACTAGATAGTTATCTTCTAATTAGCCTTCGAGTATAAATAGGTGATTAGGCCTATTGTAAACAATGTCGCTTTTTACGTTTTTCATATTGAATAAAGTGAAATCATTGGCACTCAAGATTGTTCTTTGAATGTTCATACATTGTTCTTGAGTGTTCATCATTTTGATCATTAAAACACTATAATTTGGTGATTCTTAACTTGATTATTAGTGTTATTGAGAGATCTAGGATCAACAAACATTGATGAACACCCTTGCCACCCTCATGGCCTAGGCAACTGCGACCGATGAGGCCATAGCTTCCATCACCACCCAACTCAATACCATAACCACTACCCTCACCACTCTCCCAGCCACCATACTTGCCCAAATCCCTCAACCCACCCCACCTCCACCCCAATAACCAACATACACACTACCCTTACCTCACTTCTAACCACCATAATCTCCCAAATACCTCACCCAACCCCTCCTCCACCCCCCTCTGCAGCTCCATCGTTTGATGAAGCCTTCACTTCCTTGGCTGCAGAGGTGAGGAATATGTTAGCCTCCCTCACCATCCCACCACCCGCATCCACGTCCACCTCAATTCCTCCTCCTGCATCGACATCCACCCCCATCCCAGAAGGCTATGCCACCAGAGCCGACTTAAGGGCTCTTTCAAAGGAACTTATCTCCTTATTCAACGAGATAAGTGCAAAGTTCGCGGCTAGAGCTGTTGAGCCAACAAATGCATTGAAAAAGAGCCTCCTCTAACAGCAAGATCGTACAAACTCCCTTCTTCGCTCAATGAAACAATGGCGCACCAAAGACCGAGTGTGAACGCTAGCCGACCACATAAGGCTATTGGAGTTATGTTTGATGAAAAATTACCCAAGTAAAATATCATGAAATACTTGTTTAGAAAATGTACTCGTCTCCACAAAAACAATTCATTTTCTAAAAACATTTATTGAAATTTCTAGAGACTCCCGCTAGAAAATAGATTTAAGAAATGTTTTAGTTCAGCTTAAAATTTTAAAAAAAAATTGGAATACTTTTTAGCACGGGTCCTAAACTGGGTGTTTAGAAACCACAAACATTAAAGCACGGGTCCTGAACTGTGTTGTTTAGAAGCCTTAGTTGGAGAGTATACAACTCCCCCTAAATTTGTGCATCATAAGCATGATGTGCACCTGCAATATCAGATTACACAAATTTTGGTACCCAAATAAACTTGGGTCCTTTTTTGTTAGTATTGGGTTGTGGGATATTGTAACTTCCAAACCATCTATTTTTATTTGATATTTTCTTTTTCGCGCTTTTAATAAGATCCATACGAATTATTATTATTATACCTGTTATTACCTTTCCTGTTCACAAAATCTGTTGTTTTGCATGTAGAGCACATGATTCTTCTCTTGCTAAGATTTATCAAGTCACTAGTAGATATCACAAAACAAGGAAGATTATTATTAGTAACAATAGATTTACAGGACGAAACAGATTCAGGATTAACCCAAATGCTTTTAACTTTAGAAGAATAATTGGGTGACCAGATGACGTACCCTTGACAGTACTGATTAGAAGAAGGAGAATAGTTCTTCGAAATAGTAGATTTAGGGCTGCTTAAATAACTGTTAGATTTTGACCAATCATAAAAGTTGGTTTTACACTGTGAAAGAGAACCAATTGAGCTTTGAGCACAAGAAAAGTCTTTGACTTTCTTTACAAGTTGGTCTCGTTCATCAGCATCTAAATCATATTTCTCTTTGAGTTCAGTTCTCATTGTCAGTTCAGTTTCAAGTTCTGTCTTCAGATCAAACAATTTCTTTGAAGTATCAAGGAGTTTACCTTCTAACTCCTTCTTCGGCTTCTCAAATTTCTTCTGATTATCAAACTTTCTTCTCTCTTCATCTGAGCTACTTTTCTCATTTACAGAAGCGATGTCGAGGCACTTTTTCTTTTCAGCAAGCTCTTTAGCTAAGATGCATATTTCTTTCAAGTATTTCTTTTTTCAAGCGTAAATAACTTTTTCTCTTCGTCTAAAGCCTTCTGCTTTTGAGCAATGCTGTTAGACAGTTTCTGATTCTGACTCAAACATTCTTCTCTGATGTCGTTCTTCTCTTTATCTATCCTGGCTCGTTCCAAGATAATCAGCTGCTCAAAATCCAAGATTTGATTCAAAAGTAATTTAGCATTCTGCTTGAGAGAGTTTATCTTATTTTCATAAGATACGCATTCAGCACCAAACCTTTTCTCTATTTCAATAAATCTCTTCTTCTCTTTCTCAAATTCTGATCTTTCAGTATTCAAACTCTGTTAAGTTTCCAAAAGATTTTCTTTCTCTAAGTCCAGTAACTTCCTTAACTCACTCGGATCACTCTTAGACTTATGAAGTTTATTAGTTAAGTCCTCACTCTCGGTATGTTCCCTTGGAGAGTTTCTCTCAGTTTCAAGTTCACTCTGGACTTTTTGGAGTTTGTTAAACAAATCTTTATTAGATTTATTCCACGTTTTCAATTCATCATCATAATCTTTTCTTACTTTATCCAAAGCTCTCTCAAGTTTACTAATCTTAACTGATAAATCTTTTTCAAAATTTTCTCTCAAAGCTTTATTCTTTTTTTGCAAATCCCTAATGAATTCCTTATCTGCATAATTTCCATCAAACATATTTATGTATTTATCTTTGTATTCCTTTACACTCTTTTCCAGTTTCTAAACTTTAACTCTCAATTCCATGTTCTCCTTCTCAAGAAAAACTGCCATTTTTTATTGATCAATGCATCTAATGAGGTGAAATCAATTAAAGAAATCGAAATCAATCAAATAAGCTAAAAAAAATCAGAAACTCTCAAAAACTGTTGAGAAATCAGAAAATCAGCGAAAAATGTCAAAATTCAGTAAAAACAGTCAAAACTGTTGAAAACAGTTAAAAACTGTTAAAAACAATTAAAACTGATAAAAAACAATTTACGCGACACAAGATAGTTCAAAAATCTAAAAAACAGTTCAAATCAAATCAAAATCAGTGAAAACTATTCAAAATAGTTCACAAAAAAATTGTTAGACCCCATAAGTCTTATGCATGGAAGTAATGAAGACAAACAAGTGATGAAGAACTAGAAGGCCGACGGAAGACTTCATGTCAAAATGACCAAGTTTGAGGAACAACCAGAGGGTCGATGAACTGACCAGAGATGCGATGGAAAGTGCATCTTGAAGATAAGGTTGAACTCATACCCCATGGAAGACAGCTGGAGATGACCAATCAACAGCTGGATTCTACAAAGTTTATCTTCTTTTTATGTTTATCCATGTTTAGATAAGTTTTATCTGTTCGTAGAAGATTAGCTAAATAGTCTCACTAGATAGTTATCTTCTTAGTTTCACTAGATAGTTATCTTCTTAGTTAGATTACTAGTATACATAGATGCTTAGGCCTATTATAATCTAAGACTCTTTACGTTTTTCACATCATTGGAATAAAGTGAAATCTTTGACAGTCAAGTATATTCTTAGAACGTTTATTAATTGTTTTTGAGGGTTCATCATTTTATTCATCCAAACACTATAATTTGGTTATTCTTAACTTAATTATTAGTGTTATTGAGAGATCTGGGATCATCAATTGGTATCAGAGCCAAATCGATTAACTTCTATCGATTCGATCTTTCTGCAGTATATTCAATTTTCTTGCACAATACTCTTTCATGAACTGCTTCCTGTTCGACTGCAGTTTGGACCCAAAAATTCATCAATTCATCATATGATAAAATGTTTTAATCAAATTACTTTTAAGGGATTTGTTCTTGGATGAATACGAACCTATTTTGATCATAAAATTTTTTGGTTTATTTAATGGAGTTTCTTGGAGTCAGTCGAACTTTTGAACCTTGATTTTATCAGATCTACGCGTAGGCGTTAAGCAAGAGTTCATGGTACTCATAGCCTAAGGCAATTGGCGTTCTATTTGCCAAACGTATAGTTATTGCCCATATCTTGAGTATTCATTCATCGTGTCTTTTTGTGGATTTGGATCTGTAAGAGCCTAAAGATTTACTTGCCTGTAATCACCAATCCTATATGAATATGGCAATATTCCTTCATGTTTTGCCCTTAGAAGCATTCACATCAATATTGCCAATTTTCTTTGAATTGACCTGCTGTTTCCTGAAGCCATAAAGCTTAATGTTAATTCTTCTCTCCAGTTCTCAATTCCAATATCTTTGGTTATTCAAGTTATTTCCAATTGGATCAAGCTCTAAAGCTGAATTCCTACTCAACTTGCGGTTCAATGAATGATTCATTGTCATAAGACTGGTTGCACTGTTTTGTCAAGAAATTAACACATTTATCTATCCCTTAATTGGATGAATTTGCTACTTTTGGGGTTTAACAATTGGTATCAGAGTAGATTGGTTGTTTTTCCAATCAAACGATCATAAAAAAATCTCTCAATTCGCGTTTTTCATAAAATATGTTCTCTAAGAACGTAATTTTTTTTCTTTTCTCTTCCAAATCTTAAGTGGCCAACTGGAATTCCGCATACAGTGTTGGTTCCCTCACTAAACCTCCAACTCTTCAAAGAGATGAGTATCCACAATGGAGGATACGCATGGTAAACTTTTTGGAAGGGATGGGCAGAAATCTCCTGCGATCTGTCATGGAGGGTCCCTACTTTCCACAGACTCTTGTTTCAAGAGTCCCAGGAACAAATACCACAGCAGAAATTCCTGCCTATTACATGCCTAAGGATGAGAAGAATTGGGATGAAGATGACATAGAGCGCGTAGAAACTGACAAGAAGGCCAAAAGACTAATCATCATGGCCATTCCCAATGAAATCTTCCAATCCCTTGATGCATGTTCCAAAGCAAAGGAACTCTGGGATGAGCTGGCAAGCCAATTGGAAGGAGGAGCAAAAACAAAGAAGAATCGTAGAGCCCAATGTCTCAACGAATAAACCAACTTCAAAGCTCTTCCTGATGAACCGATTCAGAAGATATACGATCGTTTCAACACATTGATTAATCAATGTCGTCGAAACGATATCTCTCCAGGACGAATGAAGAAAATAATGTTTTATTTCTTAAATGTCTTAGCGATGAATGGATACAGATGTCAATGTCCCTTCAAGCGAATCAGGACTTAGACGGCTGGTCACTTCATGACGTATACGGAACGCTTGCTGCACAAGAGCACAATATCATGAAGTAGAAAGTGTCCATCGGTGGACCCCTGGCTCTTGTTGCTGATGAAAAGGATGTTTCAAAGACCTCCACCAGAGACCACAAGAAGAAAGGAAAGAAGAAGCCGATCTCATGAAAGAAAAGACTCGCATCGCCACTCTTAAAAAATCAAAGGAAGAAAAACTTCTGGAAATAAACAAGCGAATAACCAAAGACTTAGAAAAGAAAACTAAGGCCTTAAAAGAATCCGAGGCAGAGAGACTTAACTCAGTAGCTCTCAAAGGCTTCTTTCAAAAAGAAAGGGAGGTCCTTCACTAGAAGCTTCAAACCAATGAACTTCTGATGAAGAAATACAGGGATGCCCAAAATGTGTACGAAAAGTTAAACGGTCAAACGGACACTCAAGGGATTGGATTCAATTAATTGGACTCCTTCATCGAATCAAAGAAATCCACCCTTGAATCCACTTTCAAACTTGGATGCATTCAAAAACCCGACTTTTTCCCTAAACCAAAAGCAAATTTTAAAAGAGTTAAAGTATATATAAAAACTGACGTTTTAAGATAGGATTTGAAAACGTGGTGTACGAGAACAGTACATGTAAGAATTATGATGAAAGGAACAACGCCTCCAAATCAGAGACCGATGGAAACCCTATGGTTAAATCAGAGTCTCTGATTGTGAGTCCTACTTCATCAGCAAGTACTGTTGATGAAAAGGAGAATCCTAGTAAGGAACCATTAGCTGATGAATCGATGAACCATCCATAAAAAATTGGAAGTTCGCCTAAGTCAGAAACGATGGAACCCCAACAGATCACTCAGAAGCATCAACCTCTGAACCCACACCACCCTCAAACGTCCATGATAATTTTGATTTCGAGAAATCAGCGAGAGACTTTCTTGATTCTGAATCTGAAGAAGAGATAGTCTATGAAGAACCAAAGGTCATTGAGGATAAGAAGCCTCAAAACTTCAAACCCTCAAGGAAATCTGATGCTTCACCATCGATGAAATCTTCAGACAAAGGAAAAGGGAAGCTGGGAAATGTCAAATCTGCTAACGATAACTCACAAGGCCTTGGTACATCTTCTAAGTTCATTAAGTTTACTCGTGAGCAAAAAAGAAGTGACCTGCCTCTAAAAAATCTAACCAACACTTTTCCTCTCATTCAACTAAAGAAAAACAGTCCTTCCTCAGGAGTAAAGAAGTAAAGACCAAACCTCTTCAAATAAAAAATCTGAACTAGATAGGAAGTTTGTTAAAACAACCAATGCTAAGACATGATTTACATCCCCTGCATTTACTTCTTCATTTTTAGCAAATAAAAAGAATGTTAAACATTCATGTCCAAAGAATCATAATTGTCAATGTTTAGCTCTTTTACAAAACCTGAGGAACCACATTTTGTCACATCGCTGCATATTTTACCAGCACGTTTATCGCTATAAAGATAAATCCAATGAAAACGTGAAAAAGCCCAAGTCTAAGGGCAAGGGAAATGCTAACAAACCCAAGACTGCAAAGGCTAAGGGTGATGAAAAGAGAGAGATATCTCCCACTAACAAACATGGATCCATTAAGAAATGGGTACCTAAAACCGCTTAATTTGTCTTGCAGGACCAACATGTGCAACCATGGTACATGGATTCAGGTTGCTTCAGGCACATTACTGGTGACAAAAGTCAGTTGTCCTCCTTCATCGAGAAATCTGGAGGCTCTGTCAGTTTTGGAGACAGCAGCAAGGTTACCATCAAGGGAATAGAACTCTCATCAAAGGCAACATCTCCATCAGCAAAGTGGCTTATGTTGAAGGCTTGAAGCACAACTTACTAAGCATAAGTCGATTCTGCGACAAGGGTCTTTAAGTCAGATTCCGCAAGCGTTTCTGTATCATAGAAATAAAGCCCGGTCAAGCCATCATCAAGGCAAAAAGAGAAGGGAATCTCTATCTTCTGAATTTTCAATCCTCTGAGGGACAAGACACCCTTTGCCTTGTATCCCATAAGAGCGATGAAAATTGGCTATGGCACCAAAAGTTCTCACATCTAAATTTTGATGTCTTAAGAAAACTAGCCAAACAGAAGCTGGCCAAGGGGATTCGTGATCTCAACTTTGAAATAGATCATCTATGCTCAGCCTGCGAAATGGGAAAACTAAAATAGGCATCTCACAAAAAAATGTCAGAAACCTCCTGCACCAATCCCTTGGACATGATCCACATTGATCTATGTGGGCCCATATCTACACAAAGCCTTTCAGGAAAGAAGTACATATTGGTATTAGTTGATGAATACTCCAGATACACCTGGGTTGAATTTGTGAAGAGGAAATCAGATGTTTCTAACCTACTCATTGGGGTGATGAAAAGACTCCAAGTCCTTCTACAACGAAAACTCATTAAAGTTAGAAACGACAATGAAACTGAATTCAAAAATGACAGAATCGATGAATACCACATCAATGAAGGCATCTCACAAAACTTTTCAGCAGCTAAAACCCCACAACAGAATGGAGTGGTAGAACGAAGGAACATAACCCTCATAGAAGCAGCAAGGACCATGCTTGCTTCATCGGAGTACCCATCACCTTCTGCGCTGAAGCAATTTCTACAGCATGTTTCACGCAGAATCGGTCCATCATCAACAAGAGGCACCAGAAAACACCCCATGAGCTCATCAATCAGAAAAGACCAAATGTCAAGTATTTCCACGTCTTTAGGTGCAAATGCTTTGTACTCAATGATAGAAAATATCTTGGCAAGTTCAACAAGAAAGTTGATGAAGGGATCTTTCTTGGATACTCTTAAACCGCAAAGGCCTACAAAGTCTACATCAAAAGGAAAAAGACTGTTATAGAAAGCATCAATGTGTCCTTTAATGACTCCACACCATAGACTCCTAAAAACAACAGTTCAGGACTCGAACTTCAACAGAGAGCATCTGATTCATCACTTGGCAAACCCAATGAATCAGAGTTAGCACAATTATTTGAAGACATCTTCAAAGAAAAAGTAATCTCTGGACATGCACCTACTGCAAAATCCACCTCCAGAACCGATGAGGAACATGAAGTATCCAATGCTAAAAGTACAACTCTTAATGAAACTCATGTTACTTCACCTTCTACCTCTTATGTGTCTTCAGATCAAGAACAAGAAATAGAGTCTAACTCTGAAGATGATCTCTTCGAAGGGGAGCAAGCAGTTCCATCGATCGATGAAGAACTGCATCCTGTTGCTCCATAACCCTAGTCAAGCACCAAGTGGACAAAAGTCCATCCACATCACCAAATCATTGGTGATCCAACATCTAGTGTCAAGACGAGATCAACAACGGCCAATGAATGCCTATTCGCCAACTTTCTTAGCATGATAGAACCAAAGAAAATTTCTAATGCCCTACAAGACCCAAACTGGATAGATGCGATGCAAGAAGAACTACTCCAGTTTGAGAGAAACAAGGTATGGTCCCATATGCCTCTACCCGAAGGGAAGACGACCATAGGAACCAAATGGGTCTTCAAAAATAAGAAGGACGAAGATGGCATAGTCATAAGGAACAAGGCCAGGCTTGTTGCCAAGGGCTACTGCTAGGAAGAAGGGATTGACTACGATGAGACATTTGCTCCCGTCGCAAGACTTGAAGCCATCAGGATATTCCTAGCCTATGCAGCTCACAAAGGCTTTAAGGTCTATCAGATGGATGTCAAATCTGCCTTCCTAAATGGCAAACATCAAGAAGAAGTATACGTGCAACAGCCTCCAGGGTTTGAAGATTCAAAACATCCAGAGTATGTCTACTTTCTAGACAAAGCCCTCTATGGGCTGAAGCAAGCACCCTGGGCCTGGTATGAAACTCTATCCACCTTTCTCATCAATAATGGATTCGAAAAAGGTACAATCGATACAACCCTCTTTCTCAAGAAGCATAAAGGTGACATACTACTTGTACAATATATGTGGACGACATCATATTTGGCTCTACAAATGCAAAACATTACGAAAAATTCTCAGAGCTGATGAAAAGCAAATTTGAGATAAGTATGATGGGCGAACTTAGTTTCTTCCTTGGTTTTCAAATAAAACAAACTTCATAAAGGATTTTCATCAATCAGTCCAAGTATGTGACTGAACTTCTGAAGAAATACTCTCTCTCAAATTCATCATCGATGAGAACTCCTATGGCTATAGGAGTGAAGTTATCTGTTGATCCATCAGGCAAATATGTGGATGTAACAACCTACAGAGGCATGATTGGATCACTCCTGTATCTGACCGCTAGTAGACCAGATATTATGTTTGTTACATGTCTTTGTGCTAGGTATCAATCCAATCCTATAGAATCTCATCTCTCTGCGGTATCCTAAGAACTTTAAGGGAACTCCTTCATTGGGTCTCTGGTATCCTAAGAACTCTGGCTTTGATCTAATAGCCTATATAGATGCAGATCATGCAGGTTGCAAACTTTATAGAAAGAGTACGTCTGGAAGCTATCAACTCTTGGGGGACAAGCTGGTAAGTTGGACATCCAGAAAACAAAATTGTGTTTCAACTTCTAAAGCAGAAGCAGAATATGTTGCTACTGCTAGTTGTTGTTCACAGGTTCTCTGGATGAAGACTCAGCTTAAGGACTATGGTTGTCAATATGAAAAAATACCAATGCTCTGTGACTCCAAGAGTGCAATAGCCATCTCTGCAAACTGGGGTCGATGGATCAAGGCAACATTAACATCATGACGATTATGTACGTCCTTTTCTTCAACCTACCGTTGGACTATGCTTTCCTCATCTACAATGAGATCCATGCAGCGGTAGTCAAGAAATGTAACCACAAGGCCGCAGGAAAGCCATTGACCTCCGTTCTCTTCCCTCGATTCCTCAGCCAGCCGATGAACCATACACTCCTCAGTTTCTAATGAACGACCATCGCCCAACGATCTTCGAGAAATGCTACACTAGAGAGAGAACAGTCTCTCGAGCCATGCTCAGCGTCATACCAGAGACGACTGAGATAAGGCACAAGTATGAACGTTCTTTGATGTCCCATGAACCGAGGGCAGCTACCCCAGAGCACTTAGAGCCGTCCCCTGACACTAACGAGGGAGCATAGGAGTCGTCTTCTTCGAATGATGAAGATGATGATGACTCTCCTTATGCATCCCCCGGCCCTTCACATACAATTTCCATCCTCTCTTTCCAAAGGGCAACCACCACCACTACCCCTGGCGATCAAGGCCAAAGGGGTATTGAACAAGGATGACCTGGTCCAATCCCTATCCCTGCCAGCCATCCAGAGGCTACTCTTCGGGCCTCTGGAGATGATATAGCTGAGGAACCTCACCATCCATCGCCCCTCTCCCAACAGATAGGCGATAAAGATATAAGAGCCACATTGCCTCATGGCTCGCCACCACCCTTCACACACTCAGAAGCATGTGTTGCTTCTGGCATTGATGATCCTCAAGATCGTTCAAAGCGATCTCTTGTTCGTGCACAAAATCCCCCTTCGATACTTGATCTAGTAAGGGGAAACACATATACTTCTCTTCCTCGGCCTCTAAAGCCGAAGAAGAAGAAGAAGAATATGTCGCAACATCAAGAGATAGCTCTTCACTAGAGGGTTATCGAGGACTTGATGGAAGTCCTTTAATGCCTACATTTTCACAAGGCATTGAGGGCGCCTCTGGAGCTGAGGCTCAACCTGTAGCATCCGTTGCTGCAGGGGTTACCCCTGTGGCTGATCTGGACACAAAGGCCGAGTTCCAAGCCTTTGTTGACCCGATTCAGCGGTCCTTGGAAGACCTAAAACTCATCATCCAAGGGATTGTCGACAACCCCCCATCCATCGATCTTACCTACCTTCGACAGTCCCTTACAACCTTTGAAACCCAACCAAGAGACAACACAACCCGTCTCCAAATGTTGCAATAAACTATCACCCGACACCATAACATCTCCTCCGTCTTTGCCACCCAAAGAAACCAACTTTTGATGATCTCCATCACCACCCTCACGGCCTAGGCAACTGCGACCGATGAGACCTTAGCCTGCATTACCACCCAGATGAACACTATCTTCCAAACCCTCAACACCCTTCCAGCCACCATTATCTCCCAAATCCCTCAACCTACTCCACCCTCAACATCATCAATTGATGAAACCTTAGCCTCCCTCTCCAACCAAATGGCCACCATCCAAACCACCCTAACCCAACTACCAGCCACTATAATAGCCCAAATACCCCAACCACCCCCACCTCCACCACCTACCAAAGTACCATCCTTCGATGATGCTCTTTCTTCCTTCGCTGCAGAGTTAAAGGACATCATCGCCAACCTTCCCATCCCACCTCCCGTATCCACATCCACCACCGTGCCCCCACCTACCTCATCATCCACCATGGAGTTCGCCACCATGGCTGATCTACGGGCCCTGTCGAAGGCACTTATCTCATCCCTCTATGAGATAAGAGCAAAATTCATTCACCATGCCGCACAACCAACCAAGGTTCTCTCCCAGAGCCTTGCCGATCAACAGGCATGCACCAATTCCCTCCTTCATTCGATGAAGGAGAGTCGACGTCAACAAGCCCTGAAGGTGTATCTTGCAACCTTCCGGAAGGAGAAAAAGAAGAAGAGGAGCAGAGCATTAAGCTCCAGCAACCGACCGCAGAAAAGGCCAAGACAAGAGGATCCAGACCCCGATGATCAAGGTGTTGGACCTCATGAGGGGGAGAACCAAGCCGCGGCTGCTCACCCAATGGAATCCGCTGCACCACCACCCTCACCTCAAACACAAAAATAACCACCACCATCATCCCAAGCGAGGGAACCTGTTAGCTCTAATATTTACTTCATGTAAAAGTATGAAAAAATATTCTGCAAGTGTTGACAGAAGGGTATCTTCCACAAAAGACATCAGAGGACTAGCAACAGAAGTTGTTTCATCGTGCAAGTAAAGTTCAACAGAACCTCTGATGTCTCTCACAGAGGTTCTGGAAAATGGTCCTCTGACAATAAGATCATACAAGTCTATTACAGCAGAGCCTCTGAGATGGCTCACAGAGGGTCTGCGGATTAGTCTTCTATGAAGATCCTGTTCTGCTGTTTTTCAAAGGTTGTTAGCTGCATGTGCTTCTCACGGGACTAGATTTTAATAGACTTTATTTGGACGGCTTAGATGATTTCACTTTCTAGATCATGTCAGTAAGGTCGTTAGGGTCTAGTATAAATAGCAGCTTAGGCCTTTGTATTCAGTGTGCTTCCTTATTGTAATCGTCTATATGTTCAATCAATTGAAAAACCTTTAAAGCTATTCTATTGTGTTCATCTTCTTCATATTATTCTGTGTATTCTAGGTTAATTACTTTGTTTTGTTCTTATCATTGTTTCCGCTGCACTGTAATCGTCCTAGAGATCATTCAGAGTAGGAGTTCAAATA
Organism: Cynara cardunculus var. scolymus; assembly: GCF_001531365.2. NCBI lineage: Eukaryota > Viridiplantae > Streptophyta > Magnoliopsida > Asterales > Asteraceae > Cynara > Cynara cardunculus. The sequence continues at coordinate 57,735 of NW_020201509.1, forward strand.
CCAAAGCTGAATTTACAGGTCCTAACAATTGGTATCAAAGCAGGAATTGAATTCTTATTCGATTAATTCTGTTTTTGGTATTAATCTGCTTTTTTCTAGAACACCAGTCTTCTTCTTCATGTTACCCTGTTTTACTCTTTTAAATCAGTTTCATCTTATTCCTATTTTTCTTCTTCTAATGGCGAACTTGGCCAATACCTCGTTCATGAGYACTGGTTCTCAATCAAAACCTCCCACGCTTATCCGTGAGGAGTATCCGCAATGGAAGGTGCRAATGATTAACTTTTTAGAGGGAATTCACCCTAGAATATGTGAATTTCTCTACAATCCTCCTTTTGTGCTAATGAACTTAATTCCAAGAGTTCTTGCTACTGGCACAACCCCTGAAATTCCTGAACACTACGAGCTAAGACATGTTGCTAACTGGAGTGATGAAGATAAGATATTGGTTGATTTGGGCAGCAAGTGCAAAAGATTGTTAATCATGGCAATACCTCACGAAATCTTCAAATGTATTGATCACTGCCAACTGTCCATGGATATTTGGGCAGAATTGGAAAAAACAGATTGAGGGAGGTAAGAAAACTCTAAAGAACAATCTAGCAATTTGCATTGATGAATACCACAGCTTCAAGGCTAAGGAGGGTGAATCCCTGTCGGACACATACTCCAGACTAAACACCCTTATTAGCAATTGCAAAAGGTATGGAGTAATGAGAACGACATAGGACAACAACTCTCTATCTTGAAGAGCCTTGGAATTGAATGGATGCACCTAACCATGTCTATGAAGGCCACCTTGGATTTGGAATCTTGGACTTTGGCTGACTTATTTGGTTCTCTTAAAAGTCAAGAGCCTCAAGTTATACAAATAAATAAGAACTATGGTGGTCCGCTTGCTCTGGTTGCAGAGGATGGMAGCTCTGGAAAGGGGAGAGAAACAAAGAAGGAAGAGAAGGAGAAGAAGAAAAAGAAGAAGATCCTGATAGCAGAGAGTGAGGAGAGTTCTGATGAAGAAGTCTCGATGAAGGAGATGATGAAAACTCTGGCCTTGATCACCAGAGAATACAGAAAAGGTGGTG
>NW_020201510.1:0-19726 GCF_001531365.2 Cynara cardunculus var. scolymus
AAAACCAGATTAAGTAGATTTTGGTACCCAAACGAACTTGGGTTCTATTTTGTTAGTATCGGGTTGGGGTATGTTGTAACTTCCAAACATTCTATTTCTATTTGATATCTTATTTTTAGCACTTTTAACAGGTAAATCAGATAAGCAGTAAGAACCATACCAGTCATTATTGTAYCTGTTAAATGAATTCCAGCTGTTTTCAAACCAGTTGTTCCCATATCCTCTATTGATCTTCTTCTTGTTAACAAAATCATTAGTTCCACAATTTGAGCATAGGATTCTTCTCTTACTGAGACTGGTCAATTGATTAGTAGATCTCACAGTGCAAGGAAGAAAAGTGTYAGTTACAACAGATTTATGAGACACAACTGAATCAGCTTTATTAACCCAAACTTGTTTAACTTTTGAAAAAAAATATTGGGTGATCCAATGACATACCCTTGATAAAACTGATTTGAAGAATGAGACTTGTTCTTTAGAAACAATTGATTTAGAACTACTTGAATAACTATTGGATTTAACACTGGAATAGTTATAAAWGCAAGTTTTACACTGAGATTGAGAACCAGTTRAGTTTTYARKTGTTGAAAAATCTAAAACTTTCTTAAGTAACTAATCTCTCTCATCAGCAACTAAATCATAATTCTTCTTAAGTTAAGTTCTCATGTTCAATTCAGACACAAGTTTTGTCTCTAGATCAGACAACTTCTTTGAAGTATCCAAAAATTTACCTTCTAATTCTTTCTTCAWCTTTTCAAACACTTTTCTTTCTTTCTCAAACTTCTTTCTTTCTTCATCTGAACTTCCCTTATCATTCTCCGAAACAATGTCAAGCCATTTCTTTTTCTCAGTAAGCTCTTTGGCAATTGCAGCATGTTTCTTGACAGTACTTCTCTAATCAAGAACAAACAACATTTTCTCTTCATCTAGAGTTTTTTTCTTTTGTTCAGCCTCTTTCTTTTCTTTATCAACCTTGGCTCGTTCGAAGATGATAAGTTGTTCAAAATCTGAAATTTGATTTAAAAGAAATTTAGCATTCAGCTCAAGAGAATTAATCTTACTTTCATAAGATTCACGTTCAGTTTAAAATCTTTTTCTCAATTTCTATAATMTTTTTCTTCTCTTTCTCCAAAACTTTCCTTTCAACATTCAAATCCTTTTCCGCTTTCAAAACTTTTTCTTTCTCTAAGTTCAATAGCTTTCTTAGCTCAATCAGGTCACTTTCAGACTTATGTCACTTATCAGTCAAGTCATCAGTTTCATCATTCTTTCTACCTGTAGAATTTCTTTCAGCTCTTAATTCATTCTGAACTTCTTGGAGTTTGTTGAAAAGATCTTTATTAGCTTTACTCCATATTTTCAATTCATTATCAAGATCTTTTCTAACATTATCCAAAGAATTTTCAAGTTTATTAATTTGATACTCGGAATCATTCTCAATTCTTTCCAACGCTCTTTTATGTTCTTTTTGAAGATTTGCAATAAATTCCACATTTGAATGATTTTCACAAAAAATGTTTATGTATTTATCTTTATAGTCCATAATGCTCTTCTCCAATTCAGCAATCTGAGCTCTCATCTCTTCATTCTCCTTCCTTAGAGTATCTGTCATTTAAAAAAAATAAGATTGATCAATTACATCTAATGCGATGATATCAATTAAAGAAATCAAAAATAGTTAAGCTCAAAAACACAAACAGAAAAACACAAAAACTGATGAGAGAATCAGAAAAATGACGAAAAACTGTTTAAAACCAGTAAAAACAGTCAAAACTGTTAAAAACAATTAAAAACTGTTAAAAACAGCCAACAACATTTAAAACTGATAAGAAACAATTTATACGACGTAAAATAGTTCAAAAATTTCACAAACAATTAACACAGACCAAAACAAATAAAAGGACCAAAAAATTAAAATCTAAACAAAAGATTAGACCCAAGAAAATACAAGCCCAAAACAAAATCAAACCGACTAAGCCTATATTCGACTACACTGTCAAACAATAAAGTCAAGTCTGCTCATCAGATTACAAAAAAAAAAAGAGGTGATATGGTCTAAGTTCGAATAGAGTAATGTCCGGATTACACAAAACAAAAACACAATAATCCTTGCTGATCGTGATCTTCCTGGTTATGCCAAGCTGCAACTGATGATGATAAGAATTCAGCACACYTGAAATGTCCCMTGAACCACTTACACAAGAGTAAATATTAGTAGCAACCAAATTGTGATTTTGAAACAAAAACTATTGTGATGAAAGAATTCAGCAATGATATCTTTAAGTTGAGAATCTTCTCTCCCAAGTGAGCTCCTCTCTACAATACAAATATCTCAACTTGTATGCTGTCAAAATTCAGAAATATGCAATGCCACAACAACAAATGATCAAGTCTTAATACGAACTCAAAACAATTATAAGTCCCATAGAACAGTTTTGCACTCCAACATTTTTACATAGATCTTCCTTTGCTGCTTGGATCTTCTCATTTATGCCATTTGCATCACAATGTTGTTTCTTCAAAAATTTAGTAGTGAAAGACACTTTGCAAAGAATCNCTTCCTTTGCTGCTTGGATCTTCTCATTTATGCCATTTGCATCACAATGTTGTTTCTTCAAAAATTTAGTAGTGAAAGACACTTTGCAAAGAATCTGTCTTATTGTAAGAAACAAGATGTCACACCAACAGCTTCAAGAAAGCTTTAATATCATAGAATCTGTCTTTGTGTTTTCGTATCAASATCAATAGCATAGACCACCCTTTTGTTTCTACCCAACCATCCACTTGCTGATTTKAGCTTTGATCWTAAACATCAGATTCACTCTGAACAAACCCTACTTCCAAATCTAAATGTTGCTGATTTGATAAAAAAAATGGTTCTTGTTCAATTGCCCTTGATATCAGCATTGAGCAAGCTTAGAATATCAATTCCTCAACATTGAGAAAGCACGACAAAGCATACTATTGGTAGTACAGGAGCTTGGAAAACATTGGAAGGATACAGGAGGACCTAGGAATGTATTGCATAATTACAATCCATAGTAAAGCCTTCTTTGTGCTCAAACACCTATACCTTTTGAGCTGTGAGGAAACCACCAGACAGCAACTTCCAGCTTCTCTTCAAACAAAATCAAATAAGATAAAATATGTTTTAGCAAGAACTAGATAAAACATCAATGCTCAAGCAGTACAAACAGCAAAATACTAATGAAACAACAATGAAAATTAGTGTACGCAAGACCCCAGCTGCAGCTCTCTGCACTTTCACATCAGCAGCAAAGAAACTGAAATTGACTAACACATACTTCAATTAAAAAAGAAAAACGAACAATGAAAAAGCACTCATCTTCAAAAAGATAAATAATTCTGTGGCAGCATGGAAAGGCATATTGGACATATTGATAACAAAACTACTGCAAGGAGACTGTATGCACTAGCGGTGGTGCAGTGATAAGGACCACATACAACTATCATCTTTGCAAGGACTCCAATTGCCTCCGCCCATCACCAATCTTAGAAGAAATTGATAGAATTTGTGTTAGTTATATGAAATGCAAAATGTATGTGTTCAAAAACTAACCTTATTGACTGATTAAGTATGAAATCTATCAAAGGAAGTCTGAGCGATTTAGTAAACCGGATGACCTGTATTGAGCGATTTTGTAAATCGGATGAAGACTGACTCTGCGATTTAGTTGAGCGATTTAGAATCAGATTGAGTTGTGCAATTTAGATATCTGATCAATCCAATCGAGCGATTCTTGCTAAGTATTAAACTGACCGTATTGATAATCGATTTATAGAAATCCGATTAATCCAATCGAGCGATTCTTGCTAAGTCTTAAACTGGCTGTATTGACAATTGATTTACAAAAATCCGATCAATCCAATCGAGTGATTTAGATGTCCGGAGAAGATGAGTGTGCGATTTACCTTGAATCCGGATAAGGCTTAATCGATTTACTAAGAATACGATTAAGCCCTTGAACTGTGATGTGCGATTTAACCTGTGAGATTGAGCGATTTACTAACCTGTTGATGAAAATGAAGACTTGTAATAGAATGGGCCAACTGGGCTTTTAAGCGGATGTGCCAAGTCTTGAGCGATTTAATGAATCCGATCAAGCCAAAAACAAATCTATGAGCGATTTAAGAGATCAAAATATGACACAAACACAAAAAACAACTTTTTACAAAAAAATTGATCAAATCTAACTTTTTGATGAAATTTATCAAGAACATGAAAAAAAATTCAAAACACAAATTTGATCAAATCTTCAAAATAAGTGATCAAAACATGAAATTTTGTGAATAACAATGATTCACAATGTAAAAACGTACACACCGATCACTATTTTAACAAACAAACAAAAGATTTTGAAAGATTTTCGGATCAAATTAAAAAAAAATTAAGAACACGAAGAACACACATAAAGATTCCAGAAAATTTAAAAAAAATCTTAAAAAAAAGTTGATTCCTTCTATTGATTTCTTGTACTCCTGCTCTGATACCAATTGTTGTCCACAAATAATTAATCTTCAAGCAAAATTTCAAATATCCATGGCAGATCTGAGATTTTCTAACAAGAACATAAGAAGGAGATAGAGAGAAATTGTCAACTTTGGTCAAACTTTCATATACGTATCTGAATTTACAATTGAGTTCCCTACCTAAATTTACAAAGCCAACATCCTTTATATAGGGTCAAACTAGAAAAATTAGTCAAAGTCAAACAGTCTAAGAAAAGTCAAACACGATGACTTTTAAACAATTATAGACAATTTTATCTTTCAAGACCAATATAATTTTACACTGATTTTCAGTCCTAATATAAGTACCACTCAGAGTGACCTCCCCATCTGTCCGCCTGGATCAAGGATTCTTAATCACAAGACCAAGCCTTCAAGCATTGGTTTATTCGCTCTAATGTTGAGGATAGCCAATGCTCCTCTTCTTCCCTCTTCTTGTTCTTCTTTAGTAGCTACGACCATGGCAAACCCCCCTAGTCTATTCCACCTACTACCTTCTTATCTTCTCGCAAGAGTACACAATTTGAAACCAATCTTACTTTCTCAAGGAGGGTTAAGAAAACCACCAAATAGAAGCCATCTAATCTAGCCGAGACCTCTCAACATGTCTCAACTATTTAACTCTGCCTTATCCTCGAGGCATTGGTTGTTACTCTCCCTTCCTATTTAGCAATATCTTTTATTGTTGTCGTATATGTGGCTCCTAACCCAACCACTTTAGTGACTCAAATCACCGAATGTGTGATTCCCAGTATAGCCATTTTTGAACCTTCACTTCTTTTCTCAACCATTCTGTCCTTCCCTTCTTTTTTGGTCTCTATTTCACGTGTTGATGATCTCATAGTGGTTGTCCTCACTATTGGTGAAGCCATCATCACATGACCTAAGGATGCTTCTTACAAATCCCCTCAGATACATGTTGTTGATCCTCAAGACAACACATTTGTGATGCCCGATAGTAATCCTTCAGATACTATTGATTACCCTTCAGGTATACACCAAAACTCTATTTCTTTCTTTGTTACTAACCCTGAGCCTTCTTATGCTCAATCCTCTCCTATCTCTACAAGTCCTTTGGAGAATGAACCCCCAGTCACTAAGACTAAATCCTATGATATGGATGGGGATGTCAAGTTGTTGTTTCCTGTCGTCGCAACTTTCATCGACAAGATGGATGAAGTGAACCTGGGAATACCCTCAAAGGATGACCTGACTCACAGCCTCTCTGCTGCCTAAACTGAGGTGCGTGATGTCAAAGAAATGTTGAACAACATGAAGACAAAAGTCCAACAAATTATGAAGTTGTCGCTGCACTCTCCAGCAAAGCTGAAGATGTTCAGACTCAGATTATCAGGCATGGTGAACTCCTGGAATGGATCATCCAACCTTTTCAGCAACGAGTACATGTCCTTGAACCCACATTCAAAGAAGCTGATCGTCAATAGCTGGATAGGGTCGATGAATTCATCCTTCATCAAGCCAACGCAATTTTCTCCATCGAGCAAAAGTTGCAAGACTTGGTCTCTCACCTCTCTCTCTCTCTCTCTCTGCTGTTAGTGTTGATGATGATAAAAAGACAGAAAATTCTAACGACAACCTTAGAAAAATTAACGATATGGAACATACAGCTGCTAAAGAAGTGAGGGAGAATATCCTTGAAACTATCAATGTTGATGATTCCAACAATGAAGATGATGATGCCATGGTTACTGCTGCTGACCATGAAGACCTTCATCCTTCCACTTATGTATTTCCATATGTTGGTGATGAAGATGATGAAAATGATGATGATGATGATGATGACGAACCTCAAATTCAGATGCAAGTACTGATCTTGGTGGTAATGATGATGATGATGATGATGATGATGATGATGATGATGAATATTTCTGCGTCTAGATCATACCAATACAACCAGTGAAAGGAATCTCCTTTTCGGAACCTGCTTCCCAGGGGCAGAAATTATCAAGAAACCAACACTTCTCTGGAAAAGAAAATGAGTAGATGAAGACAAGCTCGCCCTAGTTCATAGGCAGTCAGTCAATCTGAGAATGTTGACACTTTCTGTTATATACCTTTTACCTCAGAAATTTAAGTTTTTATCCCTATCCATCTATATCTCTCTGCAACAATCCCTCCTTGTCTCTCAACCCATCTCCTATCTTTTGAAACCCAAAAGGAAGATGAAGATGTACCTTATAACCTAATACCCAAGAAGTCATCTAGACAACAAGTGTGTTTAGAAGTTGAAGAAGATCTGAGGGATGACTCAGCTGATAAATCAAGTAGACCAATCCAGAGTAAAATTTTCTCTTCGTGCTTCTAGGTGTGATGAGTTCGACTTTTTTTCAGAAGTTGAACGTGAAGAATCCCCATGTGTTGAACAAGAGCTGAGGAAACATCAGTTGCAACTTAATGACACTTGGATTTCGCAAAGAATCTAGCTAAACAGGCACTTGATGAAGGGAAAATCAAGAGAATAGATCCGTTCAGTGCTCAAGCCCAACTCTTAGCAGAAGCGGAATGAAAACGTCAATAGGTGTTGAAGATGAATGATTGTGACCTCTGTTGGTACTGATAAGGGATCGAAACAAGGATGAGCCCATAGAAGATCTCAAACTCCATTATCAGTGGTGAAATGAAGAGGGTGCTCAACTTATTTCAAGTCATATTCCGAGAGAACAATGATGGTTTAATTGAGTATCCATCCTTCCACTGTCAGTATGGTTTATATGAATGGCTTGAGATTCTACTGGCTATCCAAAACTCCAAATACAAGCACAAGCCTTACGTTGAAGAAGTTATAAACGAACTATTCAACAAGGTATCAAAGATCATCAAGGTTCCTCCTCCACCATAGAAGCTTTCTCGAAGAAAGAGCCTTTGTGACCCTGAAGAAGGCCCATCCAACCAAGATTAACATGAAACAAAATTTCCAGTGGATGAACCCTTCAAGGATAGAAAGAAGCTAGATATCCCAATGCTTAATCTGTCACTGCCTTAAAAGGGTCTTTATATACCCAACATAATGCATGTGAAACCTGAATAAGAAATTATGTTCATTGACAATGATGGTCAATACAGGTTTCAGCCAGTATTTGTGTTCCATCTCTGCCCAATAGATCACTAAGAATATCTAAGAACTTGGTTGAATGATGATCTATGTGGAGAGATGATGCATTGCAGGATATAAAAGGAAATGCTCAAACAAAAGATGCAAGGAGAAGATGTTCCAATGTATAATAACTTCAGCAATCTAGATTAGTCAACCTTTCAATCTTCTACATCTTGTATTTCTTTATCTTTTCTTTTAGTGTATAGCTTTTATGTTTTAAGCCTATCAAAACCAATTGTAATCAGTTGTAATATTATTCCTTTTAAAGTATTTCAATAGTATGAATGGTTCATTGAAAAAGATCCCTGAAAATAATAAATGGGAAAAGTAGTTATGAGTTCTATTTTTTTTACATTTGTTGACACCTTTCTAGTCAATAAATATGCTTTTAGTATTCAATTATTAATATTGTGTAAGTTTATTCATTCCTTGTAATCCTTTACAAAATTAGATTTTATTAACTTTTTCGAATTGTTTTAAGACTATTTGTTGATGATTCATTTAACAACCAACATATATTTATATAGACAATTTTTGAATCATCAAACAAAATACTCATGCTAGGATACAACATGCGATTCTCACACTAGTAGAAAATAATTAATGGTCCAAGGCAATACATGATATCATATCAATCCAAACAAACATAACAATGTATATTCAAGTTTTGGCATAACAAAACATCAAACAAAATGCAACTTCATGCACAAAATTTGTGTATAACATGTAACTTGAAGCATTTCACACCAATTGATTCGCAATCTCATACGTAAATTAGCCATGTAATCATTGACTTGGGACCCCAGGGCATTGCATCAATCTCTTCTTCCTTGCCTCGCACAATTTATTCTTGTGCTTCAATAATAAACATGAGGTTATTGTCGCAATCCATGAAAAATTAATCTCGCATATTGCATCTTTTTATAAAATTATGAATCGTGAAACAAGCAATTGAAATGTTTCTTTGTATTCGAAAACGATAAGGGGTCATTTGCTTCAAAATTGGGAATATTGCTTCAATACACCAAAAGCATACTCGATAACATTTATTGATTATACATGGGCATGATTGAATCTTTCTTCTTTGATCAAGGCACATCGTTGTAGAAAATCAGCCAGCCAGTATCTTACTGCAATATGAAGTTAGAAAAATCCACGAGTGTTGGCGTATGCAACATCACAAAGATAATATTTTTCTACATTTACCATGTAAGAAAAAAATATTGTTAAGTATAATATGTAAGAAATAAATTATATTTAATATTAAGTAAAAAATACTTGGCCGAGGAAATGGAAAGCCAAAAGTTGGTTAAATGCTACATCTTCGTAAAACTACCGCATCATGTGCTATGTCATATATATATATATATATATATATATAGAGGAGCTTTACTTTGCAAACCATGCTATTTGTACAAACGGTACAAACTCATTCAACCAATCATAACTTTCATTTTGTTCATTTTTTTTGTAACTATGAGAGGTTGATTAATCATTTTTATTGTGGAGGGTGTTAATCATGGATATTATCATCTTCTATATTTTAATTTTAGTGAAATAAATGAAATAATTTCATTAAAATTTCGTTAAGTATTATATGAAACAATTTAATAACCATATATCAAACAACTTCAAATAAGAAACTGAACGAATTTGAGACTGTGGCCCTAACAGAAGGTTGTTGCGCCCTCCTTTCAAATAAAATTTCCCCTAAACTCAAAGATCCCGTGAGTTTCACAATTCCCTGTTCAATAGGTGGAAAATATATTGGAAAGGTTTTGTGTGATTTAGGTGCCCACATTAATCTCATGCCGTTGTCTGTATTCAATACCTTAGGCATAGGTGAAGCTAGACCAACCACATATCCTTCAGTTAGCTGACAAATCCACAGCTCACCCAAATGGAAAAATTGAGGATGTATTAGTCCAAGTGGATAAATTCATTTTTCTCGCTGACTTCATCATTCTTGATTTTGAGGCTGATAAAGAAATTCCAATCATTCTAGGAAGACCATTCTTAGCAACTGGTAGGACTTTGATCGATGTTTAGAAAGGATAATTGACTATAAGAGTGAATGATCAGGATTTCACTTTTAATTTCAAATCCATGAAATACCCTGATGAAAAAGATGAGTGTTGTAATTGAGTGTCATTGAGTCCTTGTGCCACAAAGAAGCAGTTAAATCTATGTTAGACTTAAGCAAGACTGAAGTTGTTGAGGAGATAAAACATGGAGAGGAAAGTGAGATCACCTTGTTCCAAGACACCTTTGCTTTTGAGCTATTGGAAAGTGAGAGTGGAAAGACCCATGCAACATCTATTGAGTCACCACTAGACTTAGAGTTGAAACTACTTCCCTCATACCTAAAGTATGCATTTATAGATAAAGAAGGGAGATTACCTGTCATTATCTCATCCACCCGTGAAAGACATCAGGAAGAGCAGTTGGTAGACTTGTTGAAACTACACACAAAGGATATTGCATGGACCATCTCTGACTTAAAGGGTATCAGTCCTTCAATTTGTCAGCATAAAATCATCTTAGAAGACAAGAGTTTCACTTCCATTAACCCCAAAGAAGATTAAACCCAATCATGAAAGAGGTTGTGAAGAAAGAGATTTTAAAGTGGTTGGATGATGGTATAATCTATCCAATTGCAAGCAGCTCATGGTTAAGCCTCGTACAGTGTGTCCTTAAAAAGGGAGGTGTCACTGTAATCTCAAATGAGAAAGATGAGCTCATTCCTACAAGAGTCGTGTCTGGTTGGAAAATTTGTATGGACTACCGTAGACTGAATAAGGCTACCCAAAAAGAACATTTTTCTTTGCCTTTCATAGATCAGATGTTAGACAGATTAGCTAGAAAAGAGTACTATTGTTTTTTAGACGGGTACTCAGGTTACAATCAGATTGCAATAGCCCCGGAAGACTAGGAAAAAACCACTTTTACATGTCCCTATGGTACCTTTGCTATTAGACAAATGCCATTTGGTCTGAGTAATGCTCCAACCACTTTTCAAAGATGTATGATGTCCATATTCTCTTACATGCTTGAAACTTCCATAAAACAATTATGGATGATTTTTCTGTATATGGTACATCATATGATCAAAGTTAGAAAAATATTGAAAAAAGTCCTCAAAGGTGTGAAACAACTGGTTTGGTCTTAAATTGAGAAAAGTGTCATTTCATGGTCACATAAGGTATTGTTTTTGGTCATTTGATTTCGAAAAGGGGAGTTGAGGTTGATAAGGCAAAACTTGAAGTAATTAAAAGTTTGCCTGAACCAACCACTACCAAGGGTATACGAAGTTTTCTTGGACACGCTGGTTTTATAGAAGATTTTTAAAAAATTTCAAAACCTTTGTGTTCATTACTTCAACATGACCAAAAGTTTGATTTTAGTGACAAATGTAGAAATGTAGTTCATACTTTAAAAAAGGCTTTGGTTACTGCACCTGTGATTGCTACTCTTGATTTGGATAGACCCTTTGAGATTATGTGTGATGCAAGTGATTGGGCTGTAGGAGCCATTTTGGGACAAACAAAAGACAAAAAATTTCATTCCATCAATTATGCAATTAAAACATTGAACGAAGCACAAGTGAACTAGACAACAACAGAAAAAGAATTATTGGCTGTGGTTTTTGCCTTTGAAATATTTAGGTCACATCTGATGGAAACAAAAATCATTGTGCATATTGATCATGCTGCCATCAAATATTTGATCTCTAAAAAATATGCAAAACCCAGACTGATAAAATGGATTTTGTTGTTGCAGGAGTTTGATCTTGAAATAAAAGTTAGAGAAGGGAGTGGAAAATCAAGTAGCAAATCACCTATCTAGATTAGAGAAAGATACTACTAGTTTGAAAGACATCTTAGAGACTTCCCCTGATGAAAACATATTGATGCTAAAGCAATTGCAATCACCATGGTTTGCTGATATAGCCAATTATTTGTCTTGTGGCATTAAACCTTCTGAGTACACTTGGCCTACGCTCAAGAAGTTGTTGCATTATGTAAAGTTTTATCTGTGGGTTGATCCTTTTTTATTTAAAATTGGTGTAGATCAAGTTTTAAGAAGATGCATTCCGGAAACAGAAGTAACAAAAATTTTGGAAGATTGTCACACGGAACCATATGGTGGCCATTTTGGAGGACAAAGGACAACATCTAAGATATGACAATCTGGCTTATTTCGGCCAACACTTTTTCAGGATGCTCATAATTTTCCAAAAGATGTGACGAATGCTAAAGAAGCTGCTCAATTTTCCAAAGGAATGAAATGCCTTCAAATGGAATTTTGGAGGTTGAATTATTTGATGTTTGGGGAATTGATTACATGGGACCATTTCCTTCCTCCAACAATTGCCAATACATTTTAGTCACAATTGACTATGTGTCAAAATGGGTGGAAGCAGTGGCATGTGTTTCAAATGATGCAAAAACCGTGGTTAAGTTATTCCACAAAAAAATATTCTCAAGGTTTGGTACCCCAAGAGCATTGATCAGTGATGAGGGTACTCATTTTGTGAATCATTTGTTACATGGAGTTCTTGAAAATTATAACATTAACCACAAAGTTGCCACCACATATCACCCACAAACTAATGGATTGACAGAACTTTCAAACCATGAAATAAAAGGAATTTTGGAAAAGGTGGTTAAACCAAGCAGAAAAGACTGGGCTTTTAAATTGGATGATGTTTTATGGGCATATAGAACTGCATTTCAAACTCCAACTGGTATGTCTCCGTACAAGCTCGTTTTTGGAAAAGCATGTCATCTTCCGGTGGAACTTGAACATAAGGCGTATTGGGAAATCAAGGAATTAAATACGTTCCTAGATGATGCAGAAAATAAAAGAAAGTTGCAGTTATGTGAACTGGAAGAGCATAGGAATATGTCCTATGAAAATGCCAAGCTTTGCAAAGAAAAGACTAAGCAGTGGCATGGCAAAAGAATTCAACATCGAGAATTAAAGACAGGCCAACAAGCTCTATTGTTCAATTCTAGATTGAAACTGTTTCCAGGTAAGTTGAAAACTAGGTGGTTTCTAATCCACAAAGTCTGCCCATACGGAGTAGTTGATTTAGTAAACCCTGAGGATAACAATCTGCTCAAAGTAAATGGCCAAAGAATAAAAATTTATCTGGATGAGCCCAAAAACCAAGAATATCCCTCATAAGCTTTTCTAATAATATAAGGTGTAAATAAATATTGTACTAATATTTTATATTTTGATTAAATATGTATGCATATATATATATATGTATGTATCGTATTTCCTATTATTTTACTGAAAAAAAAAGAAAAAAATATAAAAAGAAAGAAAAGAAAAGAAAAAGAGGTAAGTTTTTATAATTTTTCTTTTATATTTCTTTTTGTAATTTTTGTCCCACTTTTCCTTTTTGACCGTACACTACCCTGCCCTCCTTCTCTATAAAGACTTTGTACATGAAGAGAATACCATCACCATCATTGTTACCTTTGTCCTTAACCAGACCATCACCGCTACTGTTCACCTCCATCGCTTTCACCCAACATCATCACCACGATTCTCAAAGCCATTTTTTCCCTATTTTTAACCTAATCGGACCAAGGTAAAGGAAGCAGTAGGCATTGCTGCTTGATTCAAACATCAATAGCAAGAGGGGAGAGCTAAGCAGATCGATTTTGGTTAAACAAACACAAGGTATGTTGTTCTTTACCATATTTGTGTTTATTCGAACAAAATTGTTTATTTTTCTCCCTGTGTGTTTGGCCGAATGGTAATGAGCGCCAAATTGGGTTCTGGCGCAATTTTAGCCTGGGAAACCTAAAACCTAGATGAACCAGGTACATTGAACAAATGTGGAATTTTGGTTCTGAATGCCTGATAGGTACAACATTTTTTGGTACAATCTAGGTCTCTGTGTTTCCTATGTTCTCTGTATTTTCTCACAAAGAGGATATATGATTTTGGTGTCTTTGTTTTCTTCACAAGAACATGATTGTTGGTCCCTGTTATTTTTCATAACAGACAAAGCTCCAAACAACAGCCTAAGGCCAAAAATTTAAAAGGTTAAATGTGTTTAGCTTTTTTAATCCCACACACAGGAGTAAGTCCCTAACCTGCAAAAAACACAAATAACTTTGATCCCTGAGGTTGTCTTTGATCACATAGTAACAATAAGATAAATGATGTTGGTCTCTAAATCAGGGATTGTCATTTTTGGTCTTTTTGAATCAAAACACAGAAACATTCTAACTCTTGTGTTTTCCTCACTCAAACATAGACCTAGAACAAAAAAAATTGGTCCCTATGTTTTCTGTGTTTTCTCTTATCATTCATATATGAGTATTTAGTCCTAGAAGGCATTGTTGGCCTCTGTATTTTCTTCACAAAAAACAGAACTATTGGTCCCATGTTTCTTCATGAGAAACATAAACCCAATTCTTGTGTTTTCTTTGCTCATAAGACTAAGGCTCAAATATGAAAAAGATGGTTCATTTTTGGTGTTTTTAATCATAATAGGTGGCCCACCCACACAGAACCTTATGGTTCAAACTGTTGGATTTCTTAAACCAAAGAACTAGGAAGTAGCACTATGTCTTTGATGATAAACAAACCCTTGGCTACTATCTTGATCATGAAAAACAGATTTTGGTGCTTATGTTACTACAAGGCACCAAAGGGTCAACTTCAGAACACGGACCTGATTTTGATAAGCTTGCTTATTAAGTTCCATAAGACTTTGGTTCTGCTTCCATGTGTTTTCAAAACAGCCAGCAGCAAAGAAAAATTTAATCCTTGTATGTTTATCTTCATTCTATTTTAAACACAGGAGCCTGCACAACATCCATTTTGATTGTTATTTTGGTTCATGTATGGTTGTCATGTTTTTATTTCGAAGGATTTGAAACAGTTGCAAGCTAACTGTTTGATCCTATGTGTGTCATAAAAAATTGTTACTTTTAAGTTGATTTTGATTCCATGGATTTGAGCAACTAGCATGCATCAAGTGATTTTAGTTCCTTGTTATTAATAACTGATTTGAGCAAACAGCAGCCAACAAAACTAATTTTGATCCTTGTATGTGTTTTTCTTCATATTGGTTCCTAGTGTTTTGAAACAGCAACACACTAATTTACCTTTGGCCCTTGTATCTATTTATGTGTTTCATATTGAGCAAAGTCAGGTGATCCTAGGTATTTGAAATGGCAACCTGTTTTAATCATGAGATCATGATTATCTTGAGTTGCTGTTGGTCATGGCTGTGATTCCATGTATTTTTAGAACAACAACTAGTAGCAGGATTGGGTCCCTATGTTTACATTTGATTTTTATTGTCTAATACTTTGGTTTTTGTATAGATAGACGGGAAGGTTTAGAATGGATGACCAATCACCACCAGGGTTCTTACACCCTTCCCAATCATCCATCCCTCCCACTTCTCAACAGGCCACCTCCACCTCACCAAATCTATCTAATTTACCCCCATGGTTACTTAGATCAATCCTACCTTGCCCCACACCTCTTAGAACCATTAGACCCATCCAACAACTTGTCGAGCAACAAGTCGAGCCTTATTACGGTTTACCACACCTTCTTCATCTAACTTGTTGCGATAGACCCATTTGGTGCCTATCATTGTGTTGTTAGATGGACGTGAAACAAGGTACTAGAATTTTTTCTTATCAAACTCAATGAGTTCCTCCTGCATGGCAATGACCCAGCTAGGGTCTGAGATAACATCATTGATTTTCTTAGGCTCAACTAAAGAAATAAAGTTGACAAAGAGACATATATTATCTAGACCTGGACGAGTCTGAATACCTACACTTGGATCACCAAGAATTTGATGAATAAAATGATCTTTTGTCCATCGCTGAGCTGGTAGTGGATTATCATCTGAGCTTATATGTTTAGGAACAAAGGATGAGGCTTCAGCTGCAGATTCTTCAGCAATATGGACAATTGCAAAAGGAGCCTCGGATTCAGCGAATGATAAAGGTTCAGATGCTGAAGGCATTTCATTCACTGATTGATAAGTGTCTGAAATAGAAGGAGGAACTCAACTAATGGGCACTGCAACGATCTCTGAAGAAGACACGTTTTGGTGATTAGCTGCAACTGGAATGATTAGTGGATCATATTCAACTTCTAGGGATTTAGCGTTGAGAGGAATGCTGAAGGAAGCTTCAAGTTGTCCAAAATGAGAGAACATCTAGTTTTCTAATTCATTGCCATCATTAATGATGGGTTTAGAATTAGTTGATTGAGGTTTGTCAAATGTGACATGAATAGTTTATTCTATTGTCTGTCGGTGTTTGTTGAATACTCTGAAGGCTTTGCACACTAAAGAATATCCAAGAAAGATTTCTTTATCAACTTTGGGATCAAACTTTCCTAGTTGATCATGGTTGTTGAAAATAGAACACGTGCAACCAAAGATATGTAGAAAGCTGGTAGAGGGCTTTCTACCATGGAAGAGTTCATAAGATGTCTTCTTGAACCTTTTAACGATCAGCGTCTAAATATGAGTTAAACAAGCTGTGTTAATAGCTTCAGCTCAGAAATGAGTAGGGAGATGGGATTCGCTGAGCATTAATCGAGCAGCCTCAATGTTCGATTTCTCCTTCTAGTGACCCCATCTTTTCTTCTTCTATCAATGGCGAATCTGGCCAATACTTATTTTATGAGCACTGGTTCGCAATCTAAACCTCCCACGCTCATACGTGAGGAGTACCCACAATGGAAAGTGCAAATGGTAAATTTTCTGGAAGGTATTCATCCCAGGATCTGTGAGTTTCTTTATAATCCTCCCTATGTTCCCATGAGTTTAATTCCTAGAGTTCTTGCAACTGGAACAACACCAGAAAATCCCGAGCACTATGAACCACGTTCTGAGGTGAACTGGAGCGACGAGGACAAAATTATGGTCGAGTTGGGAAGTAAATGCAAACGATTGTTAATTATGTCTATACCTAATGAAATCTTCAAGTGCATCGATCATTGTCAACTGTCCATGGACATTTGGGCAGAACTAGAAAAGCAAATTGAAGGAGGCAAGAAAACCCTTAAAAACAATCGATCAATTTGCATTGATGAGTATCACAGCTTCAAGGCAAAAGAYGGTGAGTCCYTGTCGGACACATACTCGAGACTGAACACGTTGATCAGCAACTGTAAGAGGTATGGTGTCATGCGAACGGCAGATGAAAATAACTCATTATTCTTGAAAAGCCTTGGGGTTGAGTGGATGCACCTCACAATGTCCATGAAGGCCACCCTAGACCAGCAAATGTGCACTCTAGCAGACTTGTTTGGATCTCTTAAGAGCCAAGAGCCTCAAGTTATGCAGATGAATAAGAACTACGGTGGCCCTCTGGCTCTAGTTGCAGAGGATGGATGCTCTGGGAAAGGGAAGGAGGCACAGAAGGAAGAGAAGGAGAAGAAGAAGAAGAAGAAGAAGGTATTGATTGCAGAAAGTGATGACAGCTCTGAGGAAGAAGTCTCCATGAAGGAGATGATGAAAACTCTTGCCTTGATTACCAGAGAGTTTAGGAAGGGTGGAGAGAGAAAAGAGTTCAAAAGTTTCAATCGAAGAAACTTCACAGAAGGAGAGAGATATGAGAAAAGAGAGAAGGAACAGAAGCCTTTGCAGAGGGTTGAAGAGCAAAGCAAGGAAGAGCCTAAAGATGGTTGCTTTAAATGTGGCAAACCAGGCCACTTTGCTGTAGACTGCTGGTCGAAAGGGCCAACGGCACCGCAGAGGGGTCCTAAAGATGCAGCCTTCTATAAAAAGAAGGTTGAATACTATCAGCGGAAGTCTCTGCTAGCTCAATCAAGTGAGCAAGTAACAGACGAGTCCTCTGACGAAGACGAACAGAAGGGTCTTCTCGCATGGGAAGACTCGGACACAGAGGACGAACTCTTCTGTGGGATGGCAGACATCAAGACAGACTCCTCTGACAGGAACGACCAAGAGGTTTCTACTTCCTCCTCTTCTGAATCTATTGATTTTTTCTCTCTATGAAAAAGAAGTAATTCTGCTCACAGTGGAAAAGAAATCAATTTTTTAAAATGTTTAAAGAAGCGCAATCAAAGTTTATAAACTTAGAAAATTCTTCAAAAGAAAAGCTGGCCAAGGTCCAAAAAGACTTAAAAACAAGGTGGAAGAGTTAAGGCAGATGGAGCATGAGAAATGCAATATTACTTCTGTCAAGGAATTCTTTCAAAAGGAAAGATAATTTTTACACCAAGATGTGCTTGACAGAGAGCTAAAAATTAAGAAATTTCAAGAGGCTCAAAACATTTACAAAAAGATTAAGGTCAATTTGGGAAGAAGAGGTCTAGGATTCTCGGAATTTGATAATAAACCCGGTTTCAAAACAAACAAAACTCTAGAGAATACCTTTAGATCCTCAAACAATTTGAAAAGAAAAATTTCTAAATCTAAGCCCAATTTCAAGAGGAGAAGCCTGTTGGTTGATTCAAACACAAAACTGTGCTTGTCTATGGAAAATATCGCCTATGAATACTATATTGATTCCTTCTCACCTTCTGCAAAGAAGGATTCCATTCCAWGGAGGTTTAAGAGACAGGATCATATAGGAACTTTCCAGTTTGGTCAACCAGATTCTCAAGAAAACTATCCTTTTGGTCAACCTCTTGAACGAAAATTGTCCGCAGAGGCTCTGGAATTCTTTCCAAATTTTATCACAGAGCCTTCTGCAAATGAGTCTCTTCTCGAAAAAGGTTTTGTCACGGAGCTCTCTGGAAAAGCAACGTCTAAGCATGAAGATGCCTCAGATCTTATGGTTAGTCCTACACAAATTGTAGAGACTACTATTGATCTTGAGAAATGAAAGAAAGAAATTCGAAAACAAAGTAATTCTCAACGCTCTGTCTCTGCAACACAGAAGCCTATCTATACTTGGCAACAATTGAACAAATGGTCTCTGACTAATAATGCTTCTGTTTTAGTGAGTGCAGTTAAACCAAATGAGGGACCAATACAGAAGGATTTTAAAAGATTTTGAAAACAAAGCCTAGAATAGGAAAGAAATCTTGTAATGAGAGACCCGTCTCTAAGAAGGGCTCTAAAAACAAAATCTCTATACCCTTCTTTGAGAAATTTAATGAAAAATTTAAGCATGTCTCTTGTGATATCTCCTTCTGTAAATGTTTCGAGATCATGCATAGTCTATCCACTCACATTCACCACTCTTCATGTTTAGTCCCTCACCCTAAGAGTCAGAGCTCTGTGGTGAATAAGAGACAACTTGGCGATTCTTCCAAGAAAAGGATGTTACGACCTACCTTAAGCAATCTAATATTAAAAGACCCAATTGGAAGTGGGTACCTAAAATAAACGTTGTATGATTGCAGGAACAACAGCATGTGTCTACCTGGGTTGTTGACTCAGGGTGCTCGAGGCACATGACTGGTACACTAGAGCTTTTATCTTCCTATTTAAAGCAAGAAGGAGGCTCTGTAGCCTTTGGTGGAAACCWGAAGGGGAAGATAAAGGGCTACGGGATGATAGTGAAGGGTGAGATAAAGATGAACCAGGTGTCATACGTGGATGGACTCAAACACAACCTCCTAAGTGTTAGTCAACTCTGCGACAATGGTCTGGATGTGCTTTTCAAGGTCAAACATTGCATCATGTACAAGGCGGATACTTTGATAGAGGTCATGAGAGCCAACAGAAGAGGAGACCTGTACCTTCTATGCTTTGATTCGCTAGAAGGCAAATAAGAAGTTAGTCTGGTATCCTATGTGAAGAACGAAGAAGCTTGGCTCTGGCATACCAGATTCTGTCATCTAAACTTTCATACTCTTGATAAACTGGTTAAGTTGAGTTTAGTCAAGGGACTACCCAACATAAAATTTGAGAAGGACCATCTTTCCTCAGCTTGTGAAATGGGTAAACTCAAAAGGTCTTCCCATAAATCCAAGTCTGATCCTTCCTATGATAAGCCTCTGCAAATGCTTCATGTGGACCTCTGTGGCCCTATCTCTTTGCATAGTCTTAGAGGAAAGAAGTACATCCTTGTACTCATTGATAAATTCTCAAGATTTACATGG
>NW_020201510.1:23331-26014 GCF_001531365.2 Cynara cardunculus var. scolymus
AGGGAAGGTGGGTAGTCACGACCAAACCTCGCACGCGATGATGTCCATTGTCTATGGGATCTACTTCAACTTGCCACTCGATTATGCCCAACTAATATTCGAGGACATGGTATGTCTCATAAAAAAGAAATGCGCGAGTCAAAGGGGCGAAAAATCCAAGGTCAAGGCACAAAAGAAGGCCAAGGAAGACATGAACCAACCTAACCTCATTCTGCAACGCTTCCTTGGTCTAGTCTTTGGAGACGTGATAGTAGCAAAGCTTCCCTCTGTGGAGCCAAACGCAAGGCTGTACCCGTTCAAGGAATTYCACCCAACCGAGCATGAGCAAGGGTACAGAAGCCCTAGACCTTTATCAAGAGCCATGCTCAGGTTTCTTAGCCATGGAGATAGAAAGGCCTATAGACGTGGATTCAAGCGACCAGAACCGGTCCCTGAGACCCCACCACGAATAGGAATCCCCTTAGGAGAGCGAATCAAAAAAATGAGGGCTGAGGGACGTACGAAGGAGCCTGCATAGGCTGGTAAGACGAATGAAGCAGTCCCTAGAATCCCAAGTCCCCCACCCAAGAAGCTCAAGAAGACACAGAAGGGTGCCGACTCTTCTGTGAAAAAGAAAGCGAAGAAGAGGCCTGCAGAAGAAGAAGGCCCAAGTGTTCCTCTGCCAAAGCCTAAGAAGAAGAAACTCAAGAAGGCTCAACCAACAGAGCCTGTGGTCACAGAGCCTGTGGCACAGAAGAGCCCGGCAGAGGCTACCACTCATAAGCGCAGAAGATTGCGCAAAGTCGTTCTCGATGTTTCTCCAACAGAACAAATCCAGGATGTTCTTGTCTATATCCAAAAGGAGTTCAGAGCGCCAATCGACATATCCATGTTGGGAACAGAGGTCGTCTTAGACGACGAAGAAGAAGAGGAAGAAGAGCTAGGTGAGGGAGAACAAGATGCCAAAGTCACACAACCTAGCCCACCTCCCAGTGCATCCAACGCTTCTAGGGGCCCTGTTCTAGAGGGATCCCCTACTGAACAAGGCACGCACATGCCTATCCCAACCCAGCCTATCCACGCAGAGGATATTCTTTCGTCCTCTATGGAACGCACAACCGGGAAACCACATATCACTCCTCCATCCTCTCAAAAGGATGAAGGTTTTAATACAAGAGTCCCTTCGCCCAAGGACTCGATACACCCCACAGAGGCATTCGTTGCCTCTACACTCAAGATTGAGCACCCAGATTATGCTTCAGAGGCACATGTGAGGCACACCACGACAGAGGGTCTAGAACGCCCAAAGTCTCCACTAGATCACTCTGCCATGCTAGGCTCTGAACCTAAAAGGCACGAAATCTACAGAACACCAGTAGGCTCTCCTCTGGGAGAAGTTCGAGGATCTGGTGGAAGTCCCCAAGCAGACTACACTATACCAGTCGCTGAGGGCGCCTCACGCTCCGAGGCTACTAAATCATCATGTGTTGGTGGTTTAGATACCCAGGATACGTATGTGACAAAGGGGGAGCTTCAAACCTTTGCCACAGAAGTATTCAAAAAGATAGACGAGTTGAAAAGCTTGTTTATCTCCCGCTCGATGGCAGAAGACCTTTCTCCAATAACAAAGGCTCTGATGGAGTTGAGCTCAACAACAGCAGAACTCAAATCTACACTTTCAACCCTTCAGAACTCTGTCCTTCCGAAAGAAGACCTTGCAGAGGCCTTTAGTGCACTTTCTCTCAACCCCTCCTCCATCCAGAAGCTCAAGTCAGAACTGTCAGAGATGGCCGCCCAATTCTCTGCCGACTTCATCTCTGCAGGATACACGGATTACTCCTTTCTCAAAGACGAAATCAAGCAGATGTTTTCCTCTGCGGTGACATACGGTATTGATACTAAGCCTTCAAGGGCCAACATCAATCACCTAGCTACACGCAGAGAGATTGATGCCATGGTTGAAGCTCTGGGTAATCTCGTGTGCAAGCATACAGATCATCTTC
The DNA here is from genome assembly GCF_001531365.2 of Cynara cardunculus var. scolymus. Classification (NCBI taxonomy): domain Eukaryota; kingdom Viridiplantae; phylum Streptophyta; class Magnoliopsida; order Asterales; family Asteraceae; genus Cynara; species Cynara cardunculus. The sequence goes on from NW_020201510.1 coordinate 25,314, forward strand.
TTAAAGAGGCCCGTGCCTCCAATACAGCGATCAGAGACTACACATCACAACTCGTGAAAGAGGGTGACCTCCTCAGAAGCGAAATCTACAGAATCGTCTCCAACAGATATCGACATCAATCACGCCTCTGAGCTTGCAAATGAGGCAATTAAGAAGATGAACAAGGCGGCCACCAAAATATTGCAGAGGTTGGAGAAGGCTCGCCTGGATACATACAAGGCAGAAGCCAAAAAGAACCATGACGATCAAGAAGGTGATGATCATGATCGTCATGAGGGGGAGAAGATGGCTGAGAAGAAAGCACCAGAGCCAAAGAAGACTCCTGCCAGAGGCGTCAAGATTGTGGACTCTACAGCTGCCTTGTTCTCTAAAGGCAAGGAAAAGGTTCCAAAGCCTAAAGGCAAAGGTAAAGGCAAAGCTGTACAGTCACAACAGAAAGGGTCGTCATCTAGCATAGAGACTCCACAGGAAATAAATGAAGAGGAATACAGAGATGACCCAGCGCTCCTTGAAGCTTTAAAGGCATCCCTGGCAGAGGCTTTAGCAAAGAAGGGCAGAGGCCCCATCCCTCATAGAGCAGGAGAAGGCTCTTCATCACAACTCCTACATGTCCAAGAAACGTCCACGGGTATGTTTGACGCTCTGCAAGGAACCGTCAAACCTATCCTTGCAGAGGGGTCAACCCAGAGGCCAATTCTGGA
>NW_020201510.1:26414-38182 GCF_001531365.2 Cynara cardunculus var. scolymus
TTTATACATTCACAGACGCTGACCTCCACAACCTCTGTGTGTTTGATGTCATGTACATGCACAAAATTCTCAACATCTACATGGAGAGGAGGTCAAGCTACTCAATATCGCTCAGAAGGCTGCTTGAGGTCATGCACGCACAAGTAAGATAATACAGCCAGAAGGACTTCGAGCTCGCGGTAAGGTTAGTCCAAAGAGATCTAAAGATCTCCCCTCCTTACAGCAGGCCTGGTTGGATACTTAGGTATCATCCAAACTCTATTATTCACAACCCCACTTTTAGGTTTGTGTATTTGGATAAGGATGAAATCCTAAGGTTCTATGATCCAACAGAATCACACAAGTACTCAACAGAGACGCTAAAATGGATATTCAGAAGAGCAGCGGCAGAAGTGGACAGAGGACATCTAAGGATGAGCGAAGTGTCTCGCATTTTGGAGGCAATCAAGATGCAAATCAACTTTAGAGAATGGATCTTCAACGTCTACAGAACGATCAAGTCTGACATGTTATACGCAGTAGACGACTTTCCAGAATCTGTAGTTTGATAAACCTTCTGTACCAGTTTTTTGGCGTATGTTTCACAATTTTGTAATTTCTCTTAATTCTTGTAATTCTTTTCAGAGGATGAACTTTTATCCCCTCTTGTAATTTCTTTCAATTAAGTCATTTCTTGCATTTAAATTTCCAATTTTACTTTTTCATATTTAGGAGGAGATTGTTAGCTCTCATTTCATTTAATGTAAAAGTATGGAAAAAGTAAATACTACAAGTGTTGACAGAAGAGGTTCCACCACAGAAGACCACAGAGGACCAACAACAAAAGATGTTCAATCGTACAAGTCTATAGTGACAGAACCTCTGTTGTCTATCACAGAGGTTCTGGAAACTGGTACTCTGCAATCAAAGCGTACAAGTCAAAGATGACAGAACCTCTGTTGTCAATCACAGAGGTTCTGAAAGATGATCCTCTAGAATCAAGTGCTCTCAAGTCACATCCAGCAGAGCCTCTGGGATGGCTCACAGAGGGTCTGCAGCTTTATCTTATGTGAAGAACTTCTTTACTGTTTTACTTAGGTTAGTTAGCTGCTCGTGCTTATCACGTAACTATGTTTGTAATATGCTTTATTTGAACGGCTTAGATGAATTTGTACGTCTAGGTCATGTCAGAAAAGCCGTTAGGAACGAGTATAAATTGCAGCGTAGGCCTTTGTAATTCAGTGTGCTTCCATATCGTATTGAAAACATTTTCAATCAATTAAAAATCATTTGAAGCTACTCTCTCATTGTTCTTCATTCATCAACTGTGTTCTTCATTAATTGATTACTCTGTTTGTTCTTATTGTTTCCGCTGCACTGTTATTGTTTAAAGATCATCCAGAGTATTTGATTAATATCCAAAACTGAGTTAATCGATCCTATCAAAAGTTGTGAGAAATTCCCTTGTTCTCAAAGAAGTTATCCATAGTACTATTTTTGAATTCAGTTCCCTTGTCACTTCTAATAGATCGTACTTTAATGTTATTAAGTACTTCTATCTTCTTGATGAACGAACACCCAACTGTACCTGGAGTACTCATCAACAATGATGAGTGTATACTTCCTTCCAGCAATAGATTGCTCTTTCACTGGACCAAAGAGATCCATGTACAGTAGCTGAGGAGGTGATGTCACTGAAGAGATTTTCTTGCACTTTAAGCTCGCTCGTGTCTATTTTCCTTTCTCACATGCTGAGGAAATAGATTCCTTTGTAAAGGTGTGTTGAGGAATACCAGTGACGAGATCATTTCAAGACAACTCGCTGAGTGTCTTGAAGTTAAAGTGAGAAAGTAGTTTGAGCCACAACCAGTTGATATATAACGAAGCTTTAGAGTGAAAATAGATATTCTTAGTAAGAGAAGAGTCCATGTTGATGATGTAGACATTATCTAGACGAGAGTCGGTTAGAGCAACCTTATAAACCTATTCCTAGACATAGCATGAATTCTTAGAGAACTTCTGTAACACCCTGTTAAAGAAGAAACACGAGATGTAACAGGTAAGCGAGTCACAGCAACAAATATTAAATAACACCATTCAAGTTTACAAAATTCGAATTTAACATCCATAACCAAGTTGGAATAAAATAATTCTTTACAGAAGTTTCAAAATGAACTTATTCGGTGTCATCACATATATGCTCCAAAACATCATTTCTTACTTATTTCCTGAAAAGCATGAAACATAAAACAACGTCAACTACAAAGAGTTGGTGAGTTCACGGGTTTTCATATGCACATAAATATTTACAATGCATAAATCAATTCTTGCAAACTAATACATAAACTTGCACACGATAAATGTAAATCTATAACGATGTTTAAAACTTGAGACGCTATTGAGCCTTTCCTGACCAATGTGCCCCATTATTTTACGAACTACCATAAGGTGGCCCGCGCTCACTTAGGTACCACGGTTCGTATCAGTACTACTTCAGCGGTGGCCCGTTCGCACACATGAGTAGACTATTAAACATAGGTAATGTGCACCGTTTTTGGGTGGGACTGTCAACACAATAGCGGCTACCCATAATTACAAAGGCCCGAGAACATTCCCGAGTTAACTAGTAGCGTTTACGAGAGGGGACTTTTTAAAACATATCCTCTCAAGTACATCAATTGACCATTTATATCATAGTGAAATACGGTCAATTTTTCATGACTTCAACAAATCTTGACTAAACAGTTCTTTAGTGGGGCTGTGAATACTCACAAGTTTGCTGATGAATATCCAAGAACTTGATGACATTTGAAGCGCTAAACGTCCGCCCTAACCTTCCTAAATAGTCCAAAATCCAATAAGTAGATCACCTATGGGGTCTCGATGAAGATAAAGTCAAATTATATCTTATATAATGCCAATGAGTTTTTATGAATTAAAGTTGATACTTATATTATTTGTTCTAAAGATGGTCTAGAAATTATACATTTTAAAAATCAAAGTCCTTTGCACATAAAGCTGCCATTTGGACCGAATGTAAATTATGTTTCTGGAATTTTTGTTCTCACAAATCACTGTCAAAAGGAACCTTCCATAAGTCATTTTGTGTCCAATATTTTATAACATCAATAATAATGAGTTAAACAGATTTTTCCTAAATATCAACAATTTTGGATGGTTTTAAGGCACTCATCATTACCCTACCACTTTGAGTGTCACAGTCCCCAAAACAGATTGCACACTCTTCGAGTGGCGGCCATTTAGGGGGTCTAAACTCATCATTTTTCAGTGATTTTAATTTTATTTTAAAGCTAACACATAAGGCTAACTTCCAGAAAAATAATCACCCATTTTCATTGAGTTTTAAAGAAGATATAATTATTTTAAAAGGCATGCAAGATTCTGTCAGCAATGCTCTTTTTGCACCATAATCTTGTATCAAGAACTTGAAGGCTCAAAACTTAATATTTTTAATGAGACCAGTTGCAATACAAATATAACTCATTAAAATAAGTTCTAGAACAAAAATAAACCATTTTGGAGGAATATCCAGAGAGATATGGTCGTCCAATGTGGGTTTTACCTACTATCAAGTGTGATGTTGCACACTTATTTTGTTTTAAACACTTGAAGGTTCAAAGCTTACTCTTTTTATGGATAAAAACCCACATGCAAGCACTTTTTCCAACTTTTCTTGAGTTCTAATGTTTGTAGGTCATAGATTATCATCATTTTGAGGACATTTTCATGTCATTGATGTATAATCTCCCATCTTAGATTCTCCAAAAAGTTTGTTTATAAAAAGGAGAAAGAAGAAAAGTGTAGAAGATGAGAAATCATGCCAAAAAATAAGGATAATGTAACTTGTCCATTAACTTTGCTTGCTGCTTCTTGAAGCATTCAATGTTCTTCAAGTTGATGGAAGTTGAGGGGTTTTGGAAGGTGATTTCGGTTGGAGCGGAAGAGGAAATGAAGATTTCAAAAGAAATTGTGATAACTGGATCTTGGTTATCACCCAAGGTATTTAATACGTGATTATCTGATTAAATGATTACGTGATAGCATGATAAATTTGTTTTATTTGATCATGCTAACGTATGGAAATTATGTGCATAAATAAGTATGCAACAAATATGTGAATTCTATGCATAAGAAATATATGCATGATATGCATGTATGTATGTGAGTATGCTTAAGTAAAAGCATGTATTAAAATTTGCATGTGTGCATAATTAATTATATGGATAATTGGATGTATACATGAGTTTGTATGTATTCATATTCATGAAAGTTATGTATGCATGCATGGGGAGGCATGTATAATAAAGGGCTGCTAAACCGCCTTTCTTTTTATAGAAAGGGGTATATATAGGTAGTGAGGGTTTCAAATAAACCTTTTGGATATTTTGAAAGAAAAACCAGAGAGAGTTGAAAAAGAAGTTTGATTTGATTGTTCTTGACCGTATTTCAAGATCAAGTTGATTTCAAGTGTTTGGTTTCAAAAGATTTGAGGTGAGTGATTTCAAAACCTTTTTGCATAAAATTTGTTACTGGTTTTATTTGAATGTTATTTATCATTAGAAAAAAATCAGTTATTTGTTCAAGGACTTTTATCCGGACAAAGTTGTTGAAATTTATTCTAAGCGTTAAATCGGTCAAGTGTTGGGCGATTAAGTCTTAAATTGCTCAGGTGTTGAACGGTTTATCCTTAAACCGGTTATGTGTCAAGCGGATTAAGATTGGTTATCTTTTTGAACTAAGTGTGAATACGATCATATGGTGACCGAATTATTTTAAATCGGTTGAACTTTGGGCGATGTATTGTCCGGAGTCTTTATCTGGACAAAGTTGTTGGAATTATTCCAAGTGTTAAATTGGACAAGGCTTGGGCGATGAGTTGTTCGGATTTGGTAAATCGGCTAAGACTTGACTGGAGATGAAGTCCGGCCAAGCCTAGGTTGACCGGATTTGTTTTATACCTTGTGCCTGATTGATAAAAATTGTTATTTTATCATAAAATGAAGGTTTGATATAAATGATTTTGGATTAATAATAATTCCATTGGCTGCGGTCTATTTGGAATTGTTTTATGAAAAGTTTTGATGAGGAAWTAAGGGTGGCATATCAAGGAAAGGTGTACCATGGGATAAGGGTGGCATATCAAGGAGAAGTGTACCATGGGATAAGGGTGGCATATCAAGGAGAGGTGTACATTTGATATAAGGGTGGCATTTGTATGTGTGTTATATGATATAACTTTTTCTATTATATCCCTTAAGACTACCGTGGTCTGAAATCTTTATTTTTTGTGATTTAAAGATTTAGGATCAAGGTTCTTATTGAAAATCATAGTCTGGTTGTTATTGAGGAGAAAACATCAAGTTTGGCCTGAAACTTTATATAAACCTTGTTTGATTAGAAAAGGTTTAAAAGTGGTATTATATGAAACCTGATTGGTTCTGAGGTATGAGATTTGAATAGCTGAATGCTTTGCTTGAAAAGTGGAAAGAATTTGGTAGTATGTTCCTATTTGTTCTTATATTTGTTATATATATGAAATGTTGTTTTCCATAAAAGATTTTGGTGATTTTCACCCTGCAATAATATTAATAGGGTATCTCACTAGACCTTTTGGTCTAACCCTCGTTTTGTGATTTTAATTATGTATTGCACGAGGTACGGACGGTAAGGGAAAGGGGAAAATGTAATATTTTTCCTATATGCATTTCTACATGAAGATCTGTCTTGATGTATAGTTTTGATTGAATAGTACAAGAAATGTATTTGAATTTTTGGACCTTGTATTTCGTTATAATAGATTTTTGTACTATGGGACCTGAATGGGATAATGTCATGTATTTCTTTTGTATGAAATATGTGTTACATGCAATGTATGGTTTGGGGTGTTACAGAAAGTGGTATCAAAGCCTGAGTTTAAGGGATTTAGATATTTAATAACATGATACTTAGACTTAAACTGTTCCATTGCATGTTAAGGGTCCCGGACGTAGTTAGCACCATTGGAAATAAATATGATGGGTTGAAAGAACAGTGTGTAAGGTAAATTTTAATTACATCTGGCCAGTGTAATTATGAATTTACAGGTATACATCTGAACTTGAATACTTTATTATATTTGGGAATGTGAATACGTGATTATTAATACTAAACTTTACAGATGTCTAGCCGAACTAGAAGATCTGAAAGAACGGCTCGTCCAGAGTCTGAAGAAAGGGAAGAGTCACCTGCTAATCTTCCAACTAGCACGTCCAAAAATAGAGGTCGGGGAAGACCAAGGGGACGAGGTAGAGGAAGAAATCAGTCTCAAGGGAATGGTCATACTGAAGTTCATTCTGAATCTGAAGAATCCCATTCTGGGAATGATCAGGAGAGATCGGTGCCACACCCTGAATATGTAACTAGGGACATGTTGGCAGAAGAAATGGAGAAATTGACGGAAACTCTGACTTCTATTATGGGATTACCAGCCAGGGTGGAAACAGAAAGAGTGGAAGTTCATCCCTCTGTTCCAGTCACCCACAACAAGGAAGGAGACATTAAGATGTTTTTGGCATGCAAACCACCAACCTTTTCTGGGGAAAGAGATCCAGTGAAAGCTATGTGCTGGATCAAGGAGATGGAATCTGTGTTCAACACCATTCGGTGCCCGAAAATAGATAAAGTGCGATTTGCTGTTTCGGTATTAAAATCAAATGCTTTATTCTGGTGGGAAGTTGAATCGTCAGCCAGAACAGATGTTTTACAGACTTTGTCATGGGTAGATTTTGTGGAACGATTCAAGAATCAAATTTTCTCTAAAACAGAAGTAAGACAAATGGAGGAAGATTTCCTGAAATTAGAACAAGGAAATGGAACAGTTCGAGAGTATACCGAGAAATTCATTGAATACTCTCGATTTGCGGAGCACTACGTCTCAACCGAACCCAGGAAGATAGAAATGTATATTTGGGGTTTGAAACCCTCAATCAGAGAGTTTTTTATTGCTATGAACCCCAATACCTTTTTGTTAACGGTAGATGCAGCTGAAGTGACTGAACGAAATAAAAAACGACAGCCAGAAGGAAAGGTTGTAAGAAGAGAAAATGGGAACGGCCTTCATCTTTTCGAGGGCCGAAAACTGTAAGATAGGATAACAGATCTGAGTAGAAAAGCAGTGAGAAAGTCTGTTCACAATGCCAACAGGTTCATCAGGGTGAATGCAAGATGGACCCAAGGAAATGTTATAAGTGCGGCGAAGCAGGTCATTTGTCTAGAAACTTCCCAGCTAACAGAAGATGTTTTAATTGCAATTCTCCTGATCATATTTGACCGAATTGTCCCTTGTTAAGAACTCTGCAGTTAACAATGGGGAGTAACGCGTCGGGTACTCGGGGAAGGCCTACTATGAACAGAGGAGGGCAAGGAGGGGCATGGGGATGGTCCTTCCAAATGACTAAGAACGAGGCAGAAGCATCACCGGATGTAGTAACAGGTACATTCCTTCTGAATTCAATGCGTGCTAAGGTGTTATTTGACTCTGGTGCAAACTTTTCGTTTGTATCACCATTGTTTGCTCAAATTGCATGTATGAATTCTGTGCTACTTGATGATGAGTTAGTAGTTGATACTGCTAATAGTCAGGAAACTGTTACTAGCGTGTTCAATAATTGTATTATTGTTATTGGGGACTTGAACTGCCAATCCGGTTATTTCCCATGCCAATGAAAGAATTTGATGTAGTAGTGGGTATGAACTTGTTGGCAAAGTATCAGGCTAGTATTATTTGTAATCAAAAAATGATCAAAATTATTCTACCAGACCAAGGGACAGTTGTTATTTATGGTGATCGTTAGAATCACCATACCAGTATTTCGTCAGTAATGAAAGCCAAGAAAAGTATTCGGAAGAAGTGTCGAGGATGTTGGCATATGTAATTGATCTGAAGAAAAAAAGGGAAAATAAGAATCAATTCCGATTGTTAGTGAACTCCAGAAGTCTTTCCAGAAGACTTATCTGGATTACCACCAGATAGAGTCATTGAGTTCCGAATTGATTTATTACCAGGGGCTACACTATTAGCAAAGGCGCCATACCGTTTAGCTCCATCTGAATTGAAAGAACTGGTTGAACAGTTGAAAGATTTATCTGATAAGGGATTTATTAGGCCCAACACTTCACCTTGTGGTGCTCTGGTCCTATTTGTCAAAAAGAAGGATGGGTCTATGCGAATGTGTATAGACTATCGTGAACTGAATAAGTTAACWATMWAAAACAAGTATCCTTTACCGAGGATTGATGACTTGTTCGACCAATTGGTGGGAGCAAGTTATTTCTCCAAGATTAATTTAAGATCAGGGTATCATCAGCTCAAGGTCAGGGAAGAAGATGTTGCAACAACAGCATTCAGAACAAGGTACGAGCATCACGAATTCTTAGTTATGCCATTCGGTATAACTAATGCGCCCACAGTCTTTATGGATTTGATGAATAGGGTATGTAAGGAATATCTTGATAAATTCGTTATTGTATTTATCGATGATATTCTTATATACTCTAAGACTGAAGAAGAACATGCAAAACATCTTCTTCTGATACTGGAATTGTTGAAAAGAGAAAAGTTGTATCCTAAATTGTCCAAGTGTGAGTTCTGGTTAAGAGAAGTTCAATTTTTGGGTCACGTCATCTCAGAATCAGGAGTAAAAGTTGATCCAGTGAAAATAGAAGTAGTTGCAAGATGGGAAGCTCCGAAAAATCATTCCGAGGTTCGAAGCTTTTTGGGATTGGCCGGTTATTACTGTAAGTTCATTCAGAACTTTTCTAAAATAGCCGTGCCATTGACTAAATTGACTCGGAAGAACATTAAATTCCAGTGGGAAAGAGAACAGCAAGAAGCTTTTCAACTGTTAAAAGATCATCTTTGTAGTGCACCAGTATTGACTTTCCCAGATGGATCTGAAGACTTTGTGGTTTATATCGATGCCTCAAAATTAGGGTTAGGATGTGTTCTGATGCAGAGAGGAAAGGTGATTTCTTATGCGTCAAGACAATTGAAAGATCATGAGAAACAGTATCCAACCCATGACATGGAATTAGCTGCAGTGGTGTTTGCTCTAAAAATCTGGAGACACTATCTTCTGGGAACAAAATGTCAGATTTATACTGACCATAAAAGTTGATGACATTTTTCAGCCAGAAAGAATTAAATATGCGACAGCGTCGGTAGATTGAGCTGGTTAATGATTATGATTGTGAAATTCTTTACCACCCAGGAAAAGCTAACGTGGTGGCTGACGCTTTAAGTCGGAAAGAAAAGAGTGGAACCATTAAAACTGTGGCAATGAGAATTAACCTGATCCCTGACATTTGTAAGGAATTTCAGAGATGCCAACAAGAAGCTATAAAAGAAGAATTTGTTAAGGCATAAAGGTTGGGTAAGATGATTTCAACCTTGGAACAGAATAACGAAGGACTAATGTGCTTTCAAGGGCATGTTTGGATACCATGTTTTGGAAATATCCGAAATATGATATTAAATGAAAGCCATAAGTCCCGATACTCTATTCATCCAGGTACCAATAAGATGTATAAAGATTTGAAACCTTTTTACTGGTGGCCAGGGTTGAAAAGAGATATAGCTCGATATGTGGAACAGTGTCTGACATGTTTACAGGTTAAGATTGAACATCAGAAGCCGTATGGAATTCTTCAATCCTTAGAGATACCTGTATGGAAATGGGATCACATTACCATGGATTTTTTTTTTGAAGTTACCTCGAACTCTAAAGGGATATGACGCGATTTGGGTAATTATTGATCGTCTATCTAAATCTGTGCATTTTCTACCAATAAGAGAGAAGTACTCTTTAGAAAAGCTAGCACAGATTTACATCAAAGAAATTGTTACCAGACACGATATTCCATTGTCCATTATCACTGATAGAGATAGTCTGTTTACTTCGAAGTTCTGGGAAAGGTTACAGAAAGCTTTAGGGTCTGAAATCCGATTGAGTACAACTTATCATCCGCATACTGATGGGCAGAGTGAAAGAACTATCCACACTCTCGAAGATATGTTAAGAAGTTGTATTATTGACTTCGGGGGATCATGGGAAGATCACTTGCCATTGATAGAGTTTGCATTTAACAATAGTTACCATTCGAGCATCCAAGCGGCACCATACGAAGTGTTGTATGGACGTAAATGCCGAACGCCGTTTTGTTGGAATGAGGTTGGTGAAAACAGCTGACGGGTCCTGAAATTGTCCAAGAAACTTCTGAAAAGATCGAACAGATCCGCGAAAGAATTAAAACAGCACAAGATCGTCAGAAAAGTTATGTTGATAATCGTCAAAAGCCTATTGAGTTTGGTATAGGTGATTTTGTGATGTTAAAAGTTTCGCCATGGAAGGTGTCATCAGATTTGGAAAGAAATGGAAGCTCAGTCTGAGGTATGTAAGGCCGTTCAGAATATGTAAGCGAATTGGGCCAGTGGCATATCAGTTAGAGCAGCCAGAAGAACTGAGTTTGATTCACAATACTTTCCATGTGTCGAATCTATGGAAATGTTTGGCCGATCCAAGTTTAGTTGTGTCGTTGCCAGAGGTTAAATTAGACAGCATATTAAACTTTGTGGAAACACCGGAAGCTGTAGTTGACCGAAGATCAGAGTGTTGAAAAACAAAGAAATAAGTCTGGTAAAGGTTCAGTGGAAGTTTCACAAAGGACCGGAAGCAACATGGGAATTGGAATCAAAGATGAGAACAGAGTACCCATGGCTTTTTTATTAAAGAAATTCCGGGACGAAATTCTTTTGAAGGGTGGATAATCGTGATAACTGGATCTTGGTTATCACCCAAGGTATTTAATACGTGATTATTTTATTAAATGATTACGCGATAGCAAGATAAATTTGTTTTATTTGATCATGCTAGTGTATGGAAATTATGTGCATAAATAAGTATGCAACAAATATGTGAATTCTATGCATAAGAAATATATGCATGTATGTATGTGAGTATGCTTAAGTAAAAACATGTATTAAATTATGCATGTGTGCATAATTAATTATATGGATAATTGGATGTATACATGATTTTGTATGTATTCATATTCATGAAAGTTATGTATGCATGCATGGGGAGGCATGTATAATAAAGTGCTGCTAAACAGCCTTTTTATTTTATAGAAAGGGGTATAAATAGGTAGTGAGCGTTTCAAATAAACCTTTTGGCTATTTTGAATGAAAAACCAGAGAGAGTTGAAAAAGAAGTTTGATCGGATTGTTCTTGACTGGATCTCAAGATCAAGTTGATTTCAAGTGTTTGGTTTCAAAAGATTTGAGGTGATTGATTTCTAAACCTTTTTGCATAAAATTTGTTACTGGTTTTATTTGAATGTTATTTATCATTAGAAAGAAATCAGTTATTTGTTCAAGGACTTTTATCCGGACAAAGTTGTTGAAATTTATTCTAAGTGTTAAATCGGTCAAGTGTTGGGCGAATAAGTCTTAAATTGCTCAGGTGTGAACGGTTCAACCTTAAACCGGTTATGTGTCAAGCGGATTAAGATTGGTTATCTTTTTGAACTAAGTATGAATACGACTGTTATAACCAGGTTTGAGACAACCTGGGATTGAGGTAATTTATACATGTTTATTATGTGGATTACATGAAATATGCATACCAAAGTAGAAATGCATGAACTATATATGTGAACATGATATTGTGCATGCATATATGTGAAAAGATGGCATGCCATAAATGATTTATACATGTATGCATGTGGTGTGA
>NW_020201510.1:39412-41671 GCF_001531365.2 Cynara cardunculus var. scolymus
AAAAACAGACCAGAGAAGCTCTGGTTTAACATTGAACCAGAGGGGCTCTGGTTGGTCATGTCTTTTGAACCAGAAGCTCTGGTTAGTTCAACTAGAGGCTCTGGTCGAACATGAACTTTTTATAATTGTTTGTTTTATGAAAAAGGCTATCTTATTGATTGAGAGTTTATCCAAAGATCATTTATATGAGTGAAGTTTTGATTAGTACAACCAGAACAACATTATTTGTGAGCTTGGTAGCAATGTCTATTGCCTCCTGAAGGGTTTTTGGGTTTGCCGAGGTGATATTTCCTCGAATCTCTGGAGACAATCCCCAAATATATCTCTCGATTTGAACTTCCTCAGGTGTCATCGGATGTGGCACTAAATTTGCTGACTCATGGAATAGAGCCGTATATGCAGCTATGTTTTCCCCTTTCATCTCATGGTTCCATAATTCCCTTTCCAACTTTTGGTGTTCACTCCTTGGACAGTATTCGTCCTTAAGTAGTTTCTTGAACTCCTACCATTAAAGTTGGTTGGCCGTTTCCCGACCCCTAGTATGAATAATGTGTTCCACCATGACAGTGTTTGCAATAAGCATGCAGCATATTCTACTTTGTTTGCTTCTATGCATTTACTGATATGGAGGACAGATTCCATACCCTCAATCCAAGTTAATAATCCTACGGCTCCCTCGGTTCTATGGAATTCTTTTAGGTTGCAGGATCTGAAGGATTTATAGGTGCATTCCCTGGGTGTTCTAGGCTCAAAATTGGTTGGTTGGTTAGCATTCTGCCCTACCGCTACCTGGCTGACAATGCTGGGGAGTGCGGCCAAGAGTTGTTTTGACACGAGTCGTGCAACTTCAGGGTTTTCTCTTCTTGGCGGCATTTTCTAAGGCCTAAGTTAGAAGGGAATTTCGTCATTTTCATGGYAATATCATTGATAGTAACTTCTAGTCATTTAAATGATGCAAAGGATATTCATCTTGTGGATAACATTTAAGCATTTACATAATCGAACAGAATAATTTATATTCAACCATGGCTTGGTGTAGATGAGCATTTCTCAAAAGACGTCATAATTTCATAGTTGTTTACAGCCCACCAAAACGAGATCTTTTGTTTCAATGCAAAAGAGTAAATATTCTATCACTAGATATAATTTCTAGAGCAACATCCAACCGATCAGCATTCCTAGCATCAGCATCATCATCCTACTCACTACCAGGCACTTGTACAATCTCCTAATCTCCCGTCTCGCAGCAATGACGGCATCTGAGGTTCTCATCATACGCTGGTGGTGCATTTCCATCACATCGGATAGGTTGTTCAAAATGTGGTGGTGATATCCCAGACGGGTCTGGTGAGTTTGAGTCTCTGATGCGATTCTCCACACCCATTCTTGTTCAGCCAGATTCATGCCCTGAGTATAGGATGCAGGTACTCCTGTCACTACCTGAGAGGTCCTGCTCCCATGTTGTGGTTGGGATGACTCCCCTCTAACTCTAGTGGAATTCTCAAAAGTCACCCGCCGAGGTAGTGGAACACTTTTCCTAGACGTGACTCTAATCCTTGGACCATGAAAGGTTTGAGGTGGTATATCGGGCACTGGCTCCGATGGGGACAATATAGATGCAGGTGCTGAAGCAGGTGTCTCGCTAGTCACTGTGTCCTCATGCTCATATGGGTCTACCTCTTCATTGATGGATGAGTTCCTTCTAGATCGGCTAACCACATAAACGGATTCGTCTGTCGAATATTCATTAGGAGCAGATGATGACATAGTGATCTGCGATATTAACAATCTTAATTACGAAATGTACCATCTATAAGTGCTTAGTGTTATAACAAAAGCTTCTAAGCAAGGCTAATGGTGGCAATCAAGCTATAGCCTCTGGATAGCCAAAGTCTATGGTTGCATTACCAGAGCCTCTGTTTGCATTACCAGACTTAGAAATTTTTTGGGTTCTAGTTCATCGGTCCTCTGGTTTGAACTTACATATTTAGAAAAGTAATGGATTTCTCGTCCATCGGTCCTCTAGTTCCACATACATAGCAAACCAATGGAATTCTATTTCATCGGTCGCTGGTTCAACATCCATACTTAGAAAAATAATGGATTTCTCCTCCATCGGTCCTCTGGTTTCACATACATACTTAGCAACCAATGAAATTCTATTTCATCGGCCGCTGGTTCAACATCCGTACTTAGAAAAATAATGGATTTCTCGTCCATCGGTCCTGTGGTTCCACATACATACTTAGCAAACCAATG
>NW_020201510.1:42552-44448 GCF_001531365.2 Cynara cardunculus var. scolymus
AACAATTTCTTAATTGGAGCATATTTTTAATACAACCGATTAAGTTCTTCTATTATATGTAAATTAAACATAAGTGATCAGGCTTTGTTTAATTGACATATAAGAATGTGACCCACTTTGTATATATAAATGTATATTTTTAAATCACTTGAAAACTATTTTGAAAATATTTGGTTATAGTTTGTGGTTTATAAGGAAAAACCGGTGTTCTCTATAATTGAGGCTCTGATACCAAATCTGTAACACCCCGTTAAAGCGGAAACACGAGATGTAACTGGTAAGCAAGTCACAACAACATATATTAAATAACACCATTCAATTTTACAAATTTCGAATTTAACATCCTTAACCAAGTTGGAATAGAATAATTCTTTACAAAAGTTTCAAAATGAACTTAATCGGTGTCGTCACATATATGCTCCAAAACTTTCTGAAAAGCATGAAACATAAAACAACGTCAACTAGAAAAAGTTGGTGAGTTCACGGGTTTTCATATGCACAAAAATATTTACAATGCGTAAATCAATTCTTACCAACTAATACATAAACTTTCACACGATAAATGTAAATCTATAACGATGTTTAAAACTTGAGACTCTACCTCGCCTTTCCTGACCAATGTGCCCCATTATTTTACAAACTACCATATGGTGGCCCGTGCTCACTTAGGTACCACAGTTCAAATCAGTACTACTTCAGTGGGGCCGTGAATACTCACAAGTTTGCTGATGAATATCCAAGAACTTGATGACGTTTGAAGCGCTAAACGTCCGCCGTAACCTTCCTAAACAGTCCGAAATCCAATAATTAGATCACCTATCGGGTCTCGATGAAGATAAAGTCAAATTATATCTTATGTAGTGCCAATGATTTTTTATGAATTAAAGTTGATACTTATATTATTTGTTCTAAAAATAGTCCAGAAGTTATACATTTTAAAAATAAAAGTCCTATGCACATAAAGCTGCCAGTTGGACCGAATGTAAATTCTGTTTCTGAAATTTTTGGTCTCACAAATCACTCTCAAAAGGAACCTTCCATAAGTCATTTTGTGTCCAAATTTTTATAACATCAATAATAATGAGTTAAACAGATTTGTTCCAAATATCAAGAATTTTGGATGGTTTTAAGGCACTCATCATTACCCTACCACTTTGAGTGTCACAGTCCCCAAGACAGATTGCACACTCTTCGAGTGCCGGCCATTTGGGGGGTCTAAACTCATCATTTTTCAGTGATTTTAATTTCTATTTTAAAGCTAACACATAAGGCTGACTTCCAGAAAAATAATCACCCATTTTCATTGAGTTTTGAAGAAGATATAATCGTTTTAAAAGGCATGCAAGATTCTGTCAGCAATGCTCTTTTTGCACCATAATCTTGTATCAAGAACTTGAAGGTTCAAAACTTAATATTTTCGAGTGAGACCAGTTGCATTAGAAAGATAACTCGTTAAAATAAGTTCTAGAAGAAAAATATACCATTTTGGAGGAATATCCAGAGAGATATGGTCATCCAATGTGGGTTTTACCTACTGATAATTGTGTTGTTGCACACTTAATTTGTTTTAAACACTTGAAGGGTCAAAGCTTTCTCTTTTTATGGACAAAAACCCACATGCAAGCACTTTTTCCAACTTTTCTTGAGTTCAAATGTTTGTAGGTCATAGATTATCATCATTTTGAGGACATTTTCATGTCATTGATGTATAATCTTCCATCTTAGATTCTCCAGAAAGTTTGTTTATGAAAAGGAGAAAGAAGAAAAGTGTAGAAGATGAGAAATCATGCCTGTTAGCTCTCAGTTCATTAAATGTAAAAGTATAGAAAAAGTAAAACTGCAAGTATTGACAGAAGATGATATGTCACAGAAGACCAAAGAGGACCAACAGCAAAA
>NW_020201510.1:47413-58884 GCF_001531365.2 Cynara cardunculus var. scolymus
TGCCGGTATAAATAGCAGTGTAGGCCTTTGTAATTCAGTGTGCTTCCAGTATTGTAATCGTCAATATTTTCATCAATTGAAAATCCTTTGAAGCTTACTCCTGTATTCATCATTAATCTTCATCGTGTTCTTATCGATTTCTACTTGTTTGATTTATTATCTTTTCCGCTGCACTATATCTGTCAAACCAATCATTCAAGTAAGTAATCTTTACCAAGAAATAGAGTTATTCGGTCCTAACAATGCTGAAAAATAAGGATAATGTAACTAGTCCATTACATTTGCTTGCTACTTCTTGAAGCGTTGAATGTTCTTCAAGTTGATGGAAGTTGAGGGGTTTTGGAGGGTGATTTCGGTTGGAGTGGAAGAGGAAATGAAGATTTCAAAAGAAATAGGGTTTTTATATGTGTTTTAAATGTGAATAAAAGGGCCCGCCTCTTAAGGCCCAAGTCTATAACAATAAAATTTTTAATTTTCTTTTAAACAAAATAAAGCCCATTTAAATTATAACAAAAATACATTTTATCAAATATTGATTAAAATATCATTATTAAATCAAAGTTCCACATTTTTTTAAACTTATTTGGACATTCAAATGAGACTTTTATATTTTAATTTGGACTTTATTATATTTGGAGCATTTTTTTAAATATATTTGGCATTACATAAGTTAACTTTATCAGTTACCCATCGAAACAAGGTTTTCTGAACTATATTTTGGGAACAAAGCCAGATGAATTCTATTCAACATGACTAGATCCTAATAAAATATAATTCTAAATATAGAAACCCTATAAAGGTGCTAACCTGACGCTCCAAAAATGATGGATGTCACAACTTCACTGTGAAATCTTTGTCGCACAACTGACTGATACTAAGTAGGTTGTGCTTCAGTCTTTCAACGCATACAACACGCCTGAATATGGTTGCACCATTGGTTAATACACCAAAATCTTTGGTATATCCTTTTCTGTTATCTCCAAAGGTCACGGAAGGGCCTCGTTTTTCCTTATAGTCGATAAGCAGGGATTTGTCTCCAGTCATATGTCTTGAGCATCCACTATCGAGATACCAAATTTCTTTGACTTCCTGCTCAAGGGAACAGTTTAAAAATGCTTTGGTACCCATTGTATTTGTGTCCAACAATGTTAAAGGCAACATCTACTGAAACTGAAGAACCAACTTCAGTGGGAATAGGAACAACCTCTGACGCTAATGGAGTAGAGTTAGTGGGTGTCTTCACTGAGCTTGACGAAGAGGCTTCAATGGTAGGAACAACAACACCCGACACTGAAGGGTTAGTATCAGTAATTGTCTTCACTGGGCCTGAAGAGGAGGCTCTAGTGGATTTCTTCACCTTAGTTGTTTTACCAACCTTAGTGGTATATTTCACTTTGGTAGATTTCTTAGCCTTAGCTACTTTCTTGCCCTTGGCTAGGGGTTCAGCCTTGACGGTAGAAGGACACTTACTAGCAATATGTGTAGTTTCACGACAGTGTCAACACTTCCTATAGCTGAAGATAGCTTTAAGGCTAGGAAGTACCAGATTAGCTGAGGTACAAGCTTCAAGGA
This sequence comes from Cynara cardunculus var. scolymus, assembly GCF_001531365.2. Classification (NCBI taxonomy): domain Eukaryota; kingdom Viridiplantae; phylum Streptophyta; class Magnoliopsida; order Asterales; family Asteraceae; genus Cynara; species Cynara cardunculus. The sequence continues at coordinate 48,986 of NW_020201510.1, forward strand.
TTTCCTCTCATTAGTTTTAGGAGGAACGTTTGAGGATTTGGAGTCCTTAGGTGAAGCATTCACCTTGAGCTTAGACTTAAATCTATGAGATGGTTCAAATATCTTGGTCCCTGAAGAAGAAGAATGTGCACAAGTTGAAGGAATAGATTTAGATATATGTGACTTGTTTGCCTTCTTAGGAAGAGGTGCTTTGACAATGGATTTACCTTTGACTTTGCAACCTGAACTCGAAGGAGTTCCATCAAGATGACTCTCAGAAATAGAAGACTGAGAAGAAGAAGTGTCTGGAATAGAAGAGACAAAAGTACCAAACTTGAGCATGGACTTATCTTTTACACTATCCTCCTGATCATAGGAGAAGTCTACACCAGTCGTTATCTTGGCAGAGATCTGAGCATTAATGATCTCAGAAGCTTTGATAGATGTTTTGCACCATCCTACAATAGTAGCCTTTTCTGCCCTGAGTTTAGCAAATGCTTGGTCACGCCCAACAATAGCCTGTTCACATTCAATGGTAATGGTTTGGTTCACAATGACCTGATATTTAAGATCTTCCTCGATCTTAGTCAATTCTTTGATCTTGGAATGACAAATCTTCAACTGTTCTCGAATATCAAGATGAAGCATTTCTGCTTTATATTTGCCATTCAGGGCATTGTAAAGGTCCACCGACAACGTATCTAACGATGATAGGCTAGAAGAAGAAAAGGGTACATTCAGGAGACATACCTGAGCAGGAAAGGATGATGAGGGATCATAAGAAGTTGACGTCTCAAATATTTCTTCTTTGACATCCTTGGCCATTAAGTGAAGATAGGTCATGTCTTCCTCATCAAAGGATGATTCATCAAACGAATCAGCCCAGTCATGCTCTTCAGCGACAAGACCTTAGCCCTTTCACTGGGAACTCTTAATCTTCTTATATTTCTCCTTCAGCTTCAGGTATTTGTCATCTTTAGATAGCATCACAACCGTCTTTAGCCTGTACTAACCAGTAAAGTGACCTTTATGGTGACAATAGTCAGCGTAGGAGATCTGTGGAAATTACTTTTCCTGGCGAACCTTCTAAACGACTTGGTTAGAAGCGCCAGTGATTCATCATAGTCTGCAAGGTCAGACTCTGACAGATCCTCATAGTTTGGAGAATCTAACTCAGATATAGTAACATGAGGAATAACTGAAAAAGAAGAAGATGGGAGTTCAAGTGAAGAATCTTCAAATATCAAAGGTAGCGGAGATCTTTTCATGTGTCAGGAATCCTTGATTATATTCCTCTTCAGTTCTCTGGACTGCTCATGATTGAGTAGTATCCCATATAAGGTGCTAAGATAGAGAGAGAGGACATGTCGTTGGACATCTTGAGACACATGGGATAATGTTGGTCCCGTAAGGGTCTACAAGAAGAGAAACAATTTGTAGAAGGGGGGGGGGGATGAATACAAACACAATATTTTCAAATTTAAAATATATATTGATAGAGAAGATCAATACATATTTTACAAGATTGTTTGCGGAAAGATAAGGTAATAAAAACCTATCTAAACAATCTTTGGTTACACACAAAGCTTTAGCAATTACAACAAAAAAGTTGCTAAAAGAAAGATCCTTTACTTAAGCTAGAAGATGCTTGAAGTAAGAATTAGGTTAGAGAGAGAGATACGCGCTCTCTACACGGAGAAGAAACACTTCTATTTATACCCAGTGCATTAAATGTCCATTTAATGCAATATGGTAGGTTTAGAGTCCGTGTCAAACCTTAAGAGGAAGTCTTGTTCTTTGCTACAGTGAATAGTACAAAAGCACTATTCATGAGCAGACATCCTTACCTAAAGTTGGTGGACAAAGAGTCGACTAGTCGGCTCCGTACCGTACTAACTTTCGTAAGGGTATGGGTTTTCTCCTTTGTGTGCATAAGGACAAGACAACAACAATCGTGCTAAGCAAGCTTCCTTTGATCGCTGAATGTTGGAATGACCTGAAGGTCTCATCATCATTCGCTGAAGCTTGAGCAGTCTTCACACATATGTAAACAGGCTTGTAATCACTGAATACCGCTTCAGATCACGTACTCGTCGGTCTCTAATCTTCAGTTTCAGTCTTCGATGTTTGCTGAAGGTTCTTTGGTTTGAGTGTTGTCTTCTTGAAGTATTGTTGTCTTTGAGATTTACAATGCAAGTTCTTCAGTGATCACTGAACATACTCAGTGAAGATCGCTGGAACTGAAAATACCAAAACATAAATAGAACGTATAAGTGAAAAAGGATTATCATCAAATCACTGAGAGAGAGGATCAACGATATCCCCCTATTTGATGATGTCAAGATAACATAAAGAAGGTTATCTTATCAAATAATAGTAAGGAAAAGTTATATACAAAGTGTATATCCCTTTCTACTATTTTGGCATCTTTTTCAATTTGGTCAGTCTCAGCTTGAGAGGTTTTCTTAAGTTATATCTAACAAAATTACAAATACGGAAACTGAAACTGAAAGCTTATTTACTGACTTATAGATTGTCAGTAAATGAGAAAAGTAACATTGGAACTCATAGACTTATGTCCCTATTACTTTTTTCAGGGATCTTTTTCAGTGAATTACATGAAATACTTATTTTATTAATCATAGGAAATATTACAAGTATTACAGTACATGTCAAGAACTTACAGAATATAAGTATAATCACAGAAAGAGATATAGTACATGAAGTTACAAGGAAAAGTGGAAAGTTGTTACAAAGAGAAACTAATCTAGAGATCTTAGATCTATGTACCCAGGTGCACTTTCACCAAGTTTTCTTCGACATAGGAATTCCCTTCGTATCTTCAGATCTACGACTTTTCCAGGCATGCTATCATCAATCCAGAGCCTCTGGTTTCCAAGTTCTTTGCAACCAGAGACCTCTAGTTTCCAAATAAGGCTTGGCATGCTAAATTCACCTTTCATTCATCTTTAATAGCATATCCAAGACAACCAGAGCCTCTGGATTCATTGTTTTTGGAACTAGAGCCCTCTACTCTCAAAGACCCATTCATATGCACATCCGTTTGCATACTTAGACTTTTTTCACACATCTTTTCATCTTCATTCACAACTAGAGCCTCTGATTGTATAGACCAGAGCCTCTGGTTGTATAGACCAGAGCCTCTGGTCACCTCAATCCACATGGTTATTATTTCTAGGGGGAGTCTTCTAACACTCAAATCTTATCTACATGCATCATTTGAGAGGGAGCTATTCATTCTTCATGAATCTCCATTGCATAGATATGCATTTTCCGTACCAGAGCCTCTGGTTCCACTATCCAGAGCCTCTGGACACTTAAATGCTACATAATACATTGTGTATATAACCAGAGCCCCTCTGGTTCTACATAATGGGTTACCCATGATTAAATAGAGCCTCTGGTTTGTCATCCAAGGCTTCTCTATCATACAATCCAACATTTCATCAATGAATTTATTCATCAATGATCAACCAAAGCACCTCTAGTTCCCCATCAAAAAGGTTATGTTCAACAAGAGCTCCTCTGGTTACATGACAATTTTTTCTCAAAAACCCATTTGCAATTTTTTTTAAGATTATACAAAATTGGAGCTTTTGTGACTAAATACTATACAACATGGGTTTTTAGAAGACCAAAACTTCGTAATTAGTATTAATCTTACAATTAGATGGAATTTTAAATATAAATTGTTTTTGGATTAATATTTCAAGAGATATTATTTGGAATAATATTTAATTACTTCAAATAAACCAAACGTCATACTCCCACGCGCATGACACCATATACATACGTCATCCTCCCATGCGCCTGACACCATAAACAGCCTGTTCCCTATGAGCCGTTTCGAATTATCCTTCCCCATGCCCGCCTTGACACGTGTCCTCCAACATTAATGGCACGTACAATCAAGACGACTCACGATCTCCAAATCAACTCACCTTTTGCGAAACGCCTTCACCTTTCATGATTATTATATTTAAATAATCAGAAAACCGTTTCATGTTCTCCTCCCCCCATCTATATATACCCTTCTTCTACCTCCATTCATCCTTTACGCTTCCTAAAACCTTCAAACAGACTTTGACGAACAAACTTACCTACAACTTCATTCACAATGGCTTCCTCCGCATCACACGAGTCCAATGACAATGATAGTCGTGTCAATCCACCGACGCCGACAGCCGAACAATAGTATTCCTACCAATGAAGCCCAACAATCATGCCATTGAACTTCAAACCAACCTGTTCGACGACAGGTTTGTTGTGATGATCGAGTTCTTCCGTAACTGCATCCTTCTACCAGCCTTGACTCTAACCGACAATGGCCTACCTCAAAAGTACGTCCAACAATACTGGCAGACTTGCGAGTACGACCCTCACAACCATGGAATAATGGGGGACATCAACGCCCCAAATGAGATGATCTGCTCGCTCAAGATCTCTCGGGCAAAAGTCTCTAGGGTTCTGTGTATTCCCACCCGAAGAGAGCTCGACATTGACCAATATGCCAACCAACCCACGACCTTAGACATCCTCCGATTCATCCAAATGCAAGGTTAAAATTGTGACCTACGTAACACCTCTGACTTCAAAAGGCAGTTTTTGCCGCCAATGTGGAACATGTTCTTTTTCATATTGAACAGGGCCCTCACCTACAATCTAGGGTCGATGGATGAAGGCAATATAAACATAATGACGATTATGTATGGACTCTTCTTCAACATCCCTCTTGACTACGGTTTCCCATATACAATGAGATCCACTCAGTGGTAGTCAAAAAATGCAAGCTCCAGGTTACTGGCAAGCCCTTGACTTATGTTTTGTTTTCTCGTTTCCTATCTCTCTTCATAGGGGATGCGATGAGGAAACATAACCTACCGGCCGAGGAACCATTCACTCCCCTCTTCAAGATGCATGGCCATCGACCTACACTCTCAAAGGAAGGATACACCATCAACAGGACAATCTCCAGAGCCATGCTCAGTGTCATCGTAGAGACATCTGAGATCCGAAGAACTTACGAATGCTCTCTGTTGTCCCATGAACCAAGGGTAACTACCCAAGAGGCATAGATCCGTCCCCTCAGTCAAGCGAGGGAGCACAGGAACCATCTTCATCGGATGATGAAGATGATGATGATGATGATGATGATGATGGCACTCCTCGTGCATCCCCCGACCCTTCACAAACAAATCCCCTTCCTTTTTTCCAAAGGGCAACCACCTCCTCTACCCCTGGCGATCAAGGGCAAAGGGGTATTGAACAAGGACGGCCCAGTCCAAACCAAACCCAAACCAGCCATCCGAAGGCAATTCTTCGGGCCTCTGGAGATGATTTAGCTGAGGAACCACAATTTCCATCGCCCTCTCCCAATAGAGAAGCGATGCAGACATAAGAGCCACATCGCCTCATGGCTCGACACTACCACCCACACACCCAGAAGCATGTGTTGCTTCTGGCATTGCTGAACCCCAAGATCGTTTAGAGCGATCTCCCATTCGATACTTGATCTAGTGAGGGGAAACACACTTACTTCTCTTACTCGGCCTCTGAAGCCGAGGAAGAAGAAGAAGTTGTTGCAACATCAGAAGATAGCTTCTCGCTAGAGGGCTATCAAGGACATGATGGAAGTCCTTCACAACCTATATTTTCACAAGGCAATGAAGGCGCCTCTGGAGCTGTGGCTCAACCTGAAACATCCGTTGCTGTAGGGGTTACCCCCGTGGCCGATCTGGTCACAAGGGCTGAGTTCCAAGCCTTTGTTCACTCAGTTCACCGGTCCTTGGAAGACCTAAAACTCATCATCCATGGGATTGTTGAAAACCCACCATCCATCGATATCACCACCCTTCAACAATCCCTTGCCACCCATGCAACACAAACCCGAGACAATACAACTTGTCTCCAAATGTGCAACAAACTGTAACCCAACACCACAACACCTCCTCCTCCCTTGCCAACCAAAGAAACCAACTCCTCATTCACTCCATCGCCACCCTCACGGCCCAGGCAACTGCCACCGATGAGATCCTAGCCTCCATAACCACCCAGATAAACACCATCTTCCAAACCCTAAATGCCCTACCAGCCACCATAATCTCCCAAATCCCACAACCAACCCCACCTCAAACGACTTCATCAATCGATGAAATCCTAGCCTCCCTCACCAACCAAATGGCCACCATACAAACCACCCTAACCCAACTCCCAGCCACAATACTAGCCAACATACCCCAACCTACTCCACCTCCACCTCCCTCTACAGGCCCATCCTTAGATGAAGCTTTCTCCTCCTTCATTGCAAAGGTGAGAAATCTCATTGCCAACCTTCACATCCCTCCATCTACATCCACTACCACCTCCGTGGTAGCAACCGGTTCATCATCAAGCATGGAGTTTGCCACCAGAGCCGATCTCAGGGCTCTGTCCAAAGCACTAATCTCATCATTCAATGAGATAAGTGCCAAGTTTGCTGCCAGGGTGGTTGAGCCTACCAAAGCGTTGAAGAAGAGTCTCTTACAAGAGCAAGATCGAACGAACTCTCTTCTTCGCTCCATGGAACTACGATGCAACAAGGATCGAGTGTGTACATTGGCCGATCACATATGGCTATGGAAGAAAAATAGGAACAGGGCCTCCTGCTCATCAAGCCGCCCCCTCAAAAGGCGAAGGCATGAGGATCCAGACCCCGATGAAGATGGTCTCGGTCCTCATAAGGGGGAAAATCAGGCCACCGCTTCACAACCAATCGAATCCGCTACACCTTCATCATCCCATCATCAAACAAAAAACCCACCATCATCACCAAACCAAGGAACCCAAGCAAGGGAACCAGAGGCTCAGCCCTATGAAGATGTACATAATGTACATGTTCCCCTTGCCACCATACCTGAACCCATCATGTTGAGTTTCTCATCCGATGAAAATCCATCAACCCCACCAACATAAACCAACCCACCTTTCACTACATCACCAACACCAAGCCTACCATTAACCCCATCACCAATTCCTTGCACCACAGAACCTTTCATCACCCTACCCAATGAACCTGAACAAATAAACATCCAACCTTCTTCACCTCAACAACGTACCTATACCACGACCGTGATGAAAGTTTGACTCTCAATCCTCCAATTCTATCGCCAGAATCCATGGACCTCCTACACCATAGGTTTGTTAGACAGACTACCTAACCACCAGAGAATGTCTTTTCAAACAATGTAATAAGGATGGTAATGGACATAAAGATAAGGACCTTCGCTAATAGAGCTATAAAATATATCGAGTACACAGTGGAGAGAGCCCATGGTTAGGTCAGCGTCTTCAAAGACAATGAGTTGATCAATCTCAATCCTTATGACTTGATCGACCTTTACGCATTTACAACTCAGCGACAGGATCAAGGCATAAGATTTAGGATGGCAAATAGAGCAATTGTGAAGACGATGGAGACCCTGATGAAGCATCAAGCCAAGAGTGATTTTCAAATAGCTCTTCATTTGGGCATCGAAAGACTCTCCTGCACTCCACCTAATGAAGACTTCCCTGGCCTGCAGGAGAAGAGATTTGCTTCTGTCTTGACTCAACCCAAGCTTGGACTTATCTTCAAGAATGAGTTCGGGGTAAAAAAAAATTCAGACTAACTGATTCAAGTATTCAACCGACACACTTGAGTGGTTTCAGAAAGTTATCAGAGAGAGACTGGGTAGAACTCATGTGCCAAGGGAAGACGGGAAACAACTCATTCATAAGACATCTATAGTCATCAATTATCAAAGAATGCTACTACACTTCTGGGAAATATCTCAAGGTAGATCATGAATAGAGTTTTAAAATTTTTGCCTTAAATTGAAATGTCTTTGCTTCCAGTATTGTAAGAATTCATCATCCAATGAAAATTTGGAAATTGATGCTTTTTTTAGATTAGTCTCTGTTCTTCAATATTGTTCATAGATTAGTTTATGTTTGTTCTTTCATTACTTAGGGGGAGATTGTTAGACCCCATAATTCATAAGTGTAAAAGTAATGAAGAACAATAAGTGATAAAGAACCAGAAGAACGATGAAGACGTTAAGGCATAATTGACCAAGTTTGGAGAACAACCAGAGGGTCGATGAATCGACCAGAGATACGATGGAAATAACATCTTTATCACCCCTCTGGTCAACAACACTCAGAGTTTTCTTCAGCAGTTCAACTAGAGGCATACAATGAAGATATGAACATAATGTTGAATCATCATCCCATGGAAGACAGCTGAAGATAACTAATCGACAGCTGAATTTCAAGTTTATCTCGATTTATAGCTTATCCATACTTTTGATAAACATTATCTTTCCTAGAAGATTGGCTAGATAGTTATCTTCTTATCACTAGTGTAAATAAGTGATTAGGCATATTGTAATCGAAGTTGCTTTTACGTTTTCATATTGAATAAAGTGAAATTATTGGCACTCAAGATTGTTCTTTGAATGTTCATACACTGTTATTGAGTGTTCATCATTTTGTTCATTAAAACACTATAATTTGGTTATTCTTAACCTGATTATTAGTGTTATTGAGAGATCTTTGATCAACAACCTATCTCGTTGAACGATGAGATAAGTGCCTTGAAGAGAGCCCTCATGTCGGCTCTCGTGGCATAGTCTGCTGGGGTGGTTTGGGGTGTTGAGGTTGAAGGACGGATGGATGTTGAGGTGGTTTCTTGTGGTGGGATGGTGATGGAAGTGATCATATTTTTCACCTCTGCAGCAAAAGAGGTGAAGGCTTCATCGAACGATGGAGCTGTAGAGGGTGGTGGAGGTGGCGTTGGATGAGGTATTTGAGAAAGGATGGTGGCTAGAAGGGAGGTAAGGGTAGTGTTGATGGTGTGTATTTGGGTAGTGATTGTAACACCCCAATCCACATATTGCATATAACACATATTTCATATATATAATACATGTTTTCCCCACATAGGTCCATGATACAAGAGTTTGGAATATAAAATACACAACCAAAAAAATTCCAAAAGTACATAATCTTGTATCCTAGCATCTAAGCTTCCAAAACAGCTAAGCATATAGGGAAGTAATTCACATAACACGCTTTCCCTTATTATCGTTACCTGCACACAAAATTTGAAAACACGAAAATGAGGGTTAGACATGAATGTCTAGTGAGGATTCCCTTTTATGTAATGCAGGGTGATGATCACCAAAACATTTATTTCAAATCGTTCAACATATGAAGCAAAATTAAAAAAAAACTGCTTCGGTCCATCGGACCTCTGGTCTTAAACAACACTTAGAAAATATTTCGACAACCAGGACCAGAGCCCCTCTGGTCTCTCTTCCAGAGCTTCTGGTCTTCACAACCAGAGCCTCTAGTTTTGAACCACACTTAGAAAAATATTTCAATATTCCGGGCCAGAGCCCCTCTGGTCTCTCTTCTAGAGCTTCTGTTTTTCACAACAAGAGCCTCTGGTTGTACTAACCAGCACCTTTGACTCATATAATTTCTCAAAAACGATCTTTAGATAAACCTTCAATCAATAAGATAGCCTTTTACATAAAACGAGCAATTATAAAAAGTTCATGTTCGACCAGAGCCTCTGGTTGTACTAACCAGAGCTTCTGGTTCCAATAGACATGACCAACCAGAGCCCCTCTGGTTCAACGTGTAAGTCAACCAGAGCTTCTCTGGTCTGTTTTTCATAAAAAGACTAAGTATAAAAATTCTTTCGAAAAACCATTTCAAAACAACGAATCAAATCACTAATCTTTCTTCTCAAGATATAAAGCTTATTTTTCCAAACCAATAAATCTTATAAAAGAATTTTCATAAATAACCAGCATCCTCTGGTTCCTTTATGAGAGTCAATCAGAGCTTCTCTGGTCCTTGCAAGGTATAACCAG
>NW_020201511.1:0-2627 GCF_001531365.2 Cynara cardunculus var. scolymus
AGAAGAAGGCCAAAGAGGACCTAAATCATCCAAATCTAATTCTGCAAAGGTTCTTTGGTCTGGTCTTTGGCGATATGTTAGCAGAGAAGCTGCCCTCTGCAGATCCCAATGCGCGTTTGTATCCGATGAAGGAGTTCCACCCCACAGAGCATGAGCTAGGGTACAGAAGCCCAAGACCTCTATCAAAATCCATGCTCAAATACTTTAGCCATGGAGATAGGAAAGCATACAGACGTGGATACAGGAGGCCAGARCCGGTCCCTGAAACCCCTCCACGCATAGGTATCCCCTTAGGAGAGAGTGTGCAAAAAATGAGGGTTGAGGGAAGAATGGAGGAGCCAGCAGAGGCTAGAGAGGTGAGTGAGGACAGACCGAGAGTAGCAAGTCCCCCACCAAAGAAGACAAATAAGACTCAAAAGGGTGTCGACTCTTTTGAGAAAAAGAAAGGGAAGAAGAGACCCGCAGAAGAAGAGGGTCCAAGCAGTCCTCTGCAAAAGCCAAAGAAGAAGAAATCGAAGAAGGCCCAACCTGCAGAGGTTGTGGTCACAGAGGTTGTAATCCCAGAAAGCCCTGCAGAGGCTGCTCCAAAGCAAAGAAGGTTGCGCAAGGTTGTTCACGAAGAGTCCCCAACACAGATACAAGATGTACTCTTCCACATTCAACAAGAATTTAAAGCGCCCACAGAGGTAGCGGATCTGGGGACAGAAATCGTATTAGACGACGAAGAAGAAGAGTTGGAAATAGAAGAGGGAGTAAAAGATGCCGAAGGCACACATCCTAGCCCCCCTCCTACTGCTACCCACATTTTTAGGGACCCTGTTCTAGAGGGAACCCCTATTGAACAAGGCGTGCACACACTGATCCCTAAACCAGCAAACCTCGCAGAGGACATTCTTTCGTCCTCTGTCGAATGCACAGCCCGGGAACCACAACATACTCCAACATCCTCTTAAAAGGATGTTGGTTTTACAATAAGAGTTCATTCGCCCAAGGACTCGTCACAATCCAGATAGGCATCCGTTGCCCCTCCACACTTGAGTGAACAACCAAGTCATGCTTCAAAGGCATGCGAGAGAGTCACAGAGGCTGGGGGTCTAGAACGCCCAAAGTCTCCACTCGATCCTTCTGTCGAGTTAGGCTTTGAACCTACTAGGCACGATATCGACAGAACACTGGTAGGCTCTCCAATTGNTGAACCTACTAGGCACGATATCGACAGAACACTGGTAGGCTCTCCAATTGGAGATGTTCGAGGATCCGGTGGAAGTCCCCGAGCTGACATCGAAAAACCAGTCACTGAGGACGCCTCACACTCCAAGGCTACTAGGTCACCATGTTGGTGATCTAGGTTCCCAGGATACCTATGCGACGAAGGGGGAGTTACAAACCTTCACCACAGCGGTATTCCAGAGGTTGGACGAGTTGAAAAGCGTGTTCACCTCTCAACAATCGACAGAGGCTTTTGCACCAATCACAGAGGCTCTGAAGGAGTTGACATCCACAACTTCAGAACTCAAGGCGACACTTTCAGCCCTTCAGAGCTATGTCCTTCACAAAGAAGACCTCACAGAAGCCTTCAACGCCCTGTCTCTCAACCCTTCTTCAATCCAAAAGCTCAAAACAGAGTTATCAGAGGTAGCCGCCCAATTCGTTGCAGACTTCATTTCCGCCGGCTACACGGATTATTTTGCCTTCAAGGACGAGATAAAAGGGATGTTCTCCTCTGCGGTCACCTATGGCATTGACTCTAAATCCTCCAGGGCTAATATTAACCATCTAGCCACTCGCAAAGAGCTAGACGCAATGGTTGAGGCCCTTGGAGAGATCGTGCAGAAATACATTGATCAACTCCTCAAGGAAGCCCGAGCAAGCAACGAAGCTATAAGAGACTGCACAAAGAAACTCGTCAAAGAAGGTGATAACTTCAGAAATGAGATCTATCGCTGCATCTCTAAGATGAAATGGGCCACAGAGGGGGAGAAGAAGAAAGAGGAACCAAAGAAGACAACCTCTGCCAGACCACTAAAAATAGTGGACTCTGCTGCTGCCCTATTCTCAAAAGACAAATCTCCAGAGCCTAAGGGGAAAGGCAAGGGTAAAGCAGTAGAGGAGTCGCCACAGAAGGGGTCAAGCTCTGAGACGCCAGAGGAGATAAATGAAGAAGAGTATGATGACCCGGATCTCGTTCGAGCTTTAAAAGCGTCTTTGGCAGAGGTACAGGCAAGAAAGGGCAGAGCCCCTATCCCCAGAGCTGGAGAAGGCTCTTCCTCTAAAATGGCGAAGGAGGAAATGTCCACGGGTACGTTTGACGCTCTGGTAGGAACTGTTCAGCCAATCCTACCAGAGGGGTCTACCCAGAGGCCGATACTAGAAGAAGAAGAAACCAGAATGCCAGAATCTGCCACAGTGGGAAGGGTTTCTAAGATCCTTGAATCTACGAGCAAGATTCCTACGCAGAAAGTGCGCACAAAGCCCGTAACCACTGTGGAGGAGATTCTGTGGTGGTGTTACTCTGCCGTGGACACAGATCCCCCGTATGACCCAGAGCTTACAGGAATACCCTCTGCCGCTGCAAAGTTCCACTTCTCAAAACTCACAAGGCCACGAGAGCAGGTCTTCTCAGAGCA
>NW_020201511.1:3460-17077 GCF_001531365.2 Cynara cardunculus var. scolymus
TGCAAGTCAAGAATGATAGAACCTCTGATGTCTCTCATAGAGGTTCTGGAAAATAGTCCTCTGGAAATAAGATCATACAAGTCAAATACAGCAGAGCCTCTGAGATGGCTCACAGAGGGTCTGCGGATTCGTCTTCAGTGAAGATCCTGTTCTGCTATTTTTCAAAGGTTGTTAGCTGCATGTGCTTCTCACGTGACTAGATTTTATAAGACTTTATTTGTACGGCTTAGATGATTTCACTTTTAAGATCATGTCAGTAAGGTATTTAGGGTCTAGTATAAATAGTAGCTTAGGCCTTTGTAAATTGTGTGCTTCCGTATTCTAATCGTGTATTTTCAATTGAATGAATTGAAAAACCTTTGAAGCTATTTTCCTAGGTTCATCTTCTTCATCATATTAACTGTGTGTTCTTGGTTTAATTACTCTGTTCTGTTCTTATCATTGTTTTCGCTGCACTGTAATCGTCCTAGAGTTCACTCAGAGTAATAGATCAATATCAAAAGCTGAATTTACAGGTCCAACACTTTTCCTTTCTCTCAGATACAAGAGCCAAAGGATCAGCAACTTCTTTTTCTTTCTTTTTTGCATTTCGAATTTCCAAAACATCTTGCTCATTTTGTTTCAGAGTTTCATAGATTTCATGAAAATCAATATCAGATAACTGTTTATTGAATCTGATATGATTGGCAAATGGTTTCCACTCTGAYTGGAGMTTGTTAAGGAACTTAACATTAATCTCTATTGTAGTTTTAGAAATTCCATTCTTTGTCAGTTCATTTAGCAGTCTAGCAAGCCTATTGTAAACATCATCAAGACTTTCACCKTCTTTAGCCTTGAATTCTTCATAGGCTGAAATACAGTTAGTGATTTTCAGCTAAGTTCCCACTTTCGAACCCATCATCATCTTTTCGATTTGAATCCACATGTTGTGACCTGATGATTTATGACTGTCAATACTGGTGTAAAATATCATTAGTCAGTGCTTGCATCATATAAGACTTGCACAGCACATCAGCATGAGCTCTCTCCTTATCTTCAGATGAATATTGATTCTTTAGTTTAGGAACTCTCTGTGCAGGTATGCCTACTATTACATCAGCTTCTACCTCTATGAAGAATTCAGTAGGACCTTCCATTAAAGATTTCATTATTATATCACCTTCTTTCATTCTCTAAATAAAATTCAGGAATCTGTCTCTCCACTGATTGTAATCACCACGAAATAGAACAGGTGGCTTGGTATCAGTACCAATACCAATTACTTCTCGTGAACTCATCGTATCAATTTGTATGAAATAGGATCAACTGCAGTTCAAAGTTTGAATTAAAAGATCAGTTTACAAAAATATATCTGATAATATGTAAACAAAACTTCGCACACATTCAACACTTAGAACAATTTATGCACAAACACTTATCCAGATTAGTAATCCGGTCAAGCTTATCCGGATTGAAAGTCCGGTCAACAAGATAGAATATTCAACAAGTTATCCGGATTAGAAGTCCGGACAACAAGCAAACGTAAATCGCCCAAAACACTTAACCAAATTTTAACAAAAGAATGCAAAATTTAGACGGATTATGCAAAATGAAATACGGATAAGGCACAAAATTCAATTTGATTTAAAATTCTCAAATCGGATGTTTTCAACGCTTAGTCAAAATTCCAAAATGAAAATCGGACGTAAAAAGTCAACAAGTCAACAAGTCAAGGTCAACTAAGTCAACAAGTCAAAATACGTATAAGTCCTTTTAAAACAAATCGATGAAAAGTCAAAGAAATAAATCGATCAAAAAGTCAATACCCGTTCAATCACCAAGGAATATACGATCACAATTATAAATCGCTCACGTAGACAAATTTAAAGTCTTACCAAGCGGTTTCTTTAAATCGCTTATTAATTCGCACAAACCTTAAACTTCTTACCAGTCGGATTATATAAATCGACCACTAATCCATTCAAGTTACCAAAGACTTACCAGCCGGATTGTTTAAATCGCACACTAATCCGCACAAGTTATCAACGGTTTACCAGGCGGATTGCTAAATCGCTTAATGATCCGCACAAGTGTTGTCCGGATAACCTATATCAAGCAACTCAAAATTCACACGGATGTTAAATCGCACAAGTAATACGCGGATAACACCCTAAATCACACAAGCTTTAATCGGACTAAAATTCAATTAAAAACATGAAAAAATATGAGTTTTGAAGAAAATTTTCCAGAATACGAGAAATCAATTTTCGATTAAAATTGGTTTAAAACTTGCTTAAAATAAAAAATAGTATGAATCAAGATTGTTCGTAATGCAAAACCGAATCTGGCGAAGTAAATCTTTACAAATAACACTCCAAAATTAACCGATTTAAGCTCAAAAACCCAATCTGGATGAAGAACTCTCAAGAACAGTGATGAACATCATGACTCAGATCGATGAATCTTCAAAAAAAATCGTGAAAAATTGTGCAAAATTTGTTCAATCCTCTAATCAAAACTGCTGCAGCTTGCTTTGATACCAATTGTGAAGTCCAGAAATCATACAAACATGATAAGATCTTCAATAATCAAGATGAACATAAAAGTAGAGAGAATATCATCAAAGATTGATTTGATTGAGAAAGAGAAAATTACAGCTCTAATCTTGATTACAATTCTGCTAATGACTTCGTAATAACAATTACAAGGAAAATACTATTTATACTAGGAAATAATAAAACTACACTATTACAAAATAAAGCTATTCTAAGGAGAAACTTGAATACAACTTTAACGCTCTAACTCAAACCCAACAGTTTCTATTCTTGTAACTTTTCTTAAATGTAACTTAAGAAAATTCTCCATGTAAGACTGACTCACTGAAAAACATCCCAAAATAGTTAAAATGGACATATACTTTATATGTTACTTTTCTTTACTATTATTTGATAAGACAACCTTCTTTATGTTGTCTTGTTATCATCATATAGGGGGAGATTGTTGATCATCTCTCTCATTGATTTGATGATAATCCCTTATACCTTATACGAAGTATTTATGTTTTTGTTTTTAGTTCTAGCGATCATCATTGAGTCTATTCAGTGATCGCTGAAGAATTTGTAATATAAATCCAGTCAGCAACAACGATACTTCAAGAAGACAAAAATCACACCAAAGAACCTTCAGCAAAAGTCGAAGACTGAAACTGAAGATTAGAGACTGGCGAGTACGTGATCTGAAGCGGTATTCAGTGATTATAACCTTATCTACACATGTGTGAAGACTGCCCAAGCCTCAACGAATGCTGAAGAGACCTCTAGGTTATTCCAGCATTCAGCGATCAAAAGAAGCTTGTTGAGCATGATTGTTTTTGTCTTGTCCTTACACACACAAAGGACAAACCCATACCCTTTCTAAATGTTAGTACGGTACGGAGCCGACTAGTTGACTCTATTACCCACCAACTTTGTGAAAGGATGTCTGCTCATGAATAGGCTTTTGTATTATTCACTGTAGCAAAGGACAAGCATTCCTCTTAAGGCTTGACACGCGTTCTAACCCTACCATGTTGCATTAAATGTGCATTTAATGCAATGGGTATAAATTGATGTGTTCTATCTCCATGCAAAGATACTTCGACCACCTCCAATCTCTCAATCTCAACTTACTTACACTTAAGTAAAAGAACACACATCTAAGAACTCATGCGCTCATCTTCAAGAGCAAGTTAGAATCCCTTTATTGTATTCTAAATAGTTCTTTCCCAGATAGAACTTACTTTCCTCTAAGTCTTTAACAGCAAAGCTTTTCTTTATTTGCTAAGAATTAGTGTGTCACTTTAGATTGTTTAGATAGGTTTTATTTACCTTATCTTTCCGCAAACAATCTTGTAAAATCTGTATTGATCCTTTTTTATCAATATATATTTTAAAATTGAAAAGTTTTTGTGTTTGTATTCACTCTTCTTTAGATTTGCACCTTGATTCCAAGCTCCAATCTAATGCTAGCTTTGAAATCCCTCTAGATCTTGTATGTATATACCCCAATAATCAATAATCTTGCAAACTTTATTGATTTTTCTTACTCAAACTCAAAACCAAAATTAAGGTTTATCTAGATCCTAAATTCAGCGCCTACAATGTGGGGAGGGAGCAAGACTAGGCTTAGGGTTTTGACAGAAAGGAGCTTAAATACCCTTTTCAATATGGGGTTAAGACCTTTAACATAAAGGACCAATCTAATTAAATTATTATGCGCTTTTAATGAATAAATGAGTCCATCAATAATTAATTAATTAAATTTAATCCATCACAAAGCCATAAAATGCAATTAATTAATTTTATAACAACAAAATTCTATAATTGTAAAATTTCCGTAATTAATTACAATTTCAAATATATATATAATATTTATTCTCCTAGAATAATAAATATATAATTGTAAACATACAATATTCATATATATATATATATATATATATTATAAACATATAACATAAATATCAGGATTCCCCATCATCCAATAATCGTATTGAAGCATAAGGATTCAATTTGTGCGACCCTAAAGGTTCACGTGATTTTGGTAGCATTATATTATGTCATGAGCATATAAAACTTACAGTCTCCCACTTGCACATGGCACAATATAGTACTAACAGTGGTAAGTGTCTAGCAATATGTCTTCGTCCCTAAAGTCTGGCAAATCCTGTTCTTCCAAAGCAATCCATTGATTCATTCAATGTTATAGTATAATCATCTAACGTGTCTTTGCTTCATGATATCTAATATTGAACTTGAGGCATATATCCAAATCATCCTTGTATGTTCATCAATTATGTTTCTCCATCCCAACTTTATTTGAGTGTATAAGTATTATTGGTCCCACTAATTTACTGTTGCCTGGCCATGCAATTTTCTCAAATCATGTCATCGAGGGGCCCATAGATATCCCTCTCAACTTGAGAGAATAAAATCTCATGTTGCATGGATATGGCTCGCACAAGTTCATATCATACCTAATGTAATCCTTAAAATCATCTGATTGAGGATAACGTTAGGGTACATGAAAGCATAACACTCCCCATGTATAAGGTCCTAATGCACATTTCAGGTCTAAAGACAAAAGATGGTACCATTTCAAGATTCACTTTATGACGCCGATCAATGAAGTGACCCTGAACATGGGACGTGCCCAACTTTTGTACACCGACAAAAACATGTGACTATGGTTGCACCCGGTGTACTTCTGACTTGTACCATAACCAGGCTTCATAATGGCCTTAGGTTACTACTAGTCTCCCAGTAATAGTTGACGAATGACAATTTAGAATAATATGATCATGTCATTCAAGGATTTAAAAATGCTAAAATAGAACACAGAAATGCAAATGTAGATACTCATACCCAATATACCTTTAAAATAAATAGAAAAAACTACTTAATGTTCAAAAGTTCAAAATTACTAAAAATACAGATCAAACCATAGGGTTATTAAACCTCAAATCTATAAAACTAGTATGATCATCATGTTTGATCTGACTCATAGGTTTAGGAAAAGGATCTGTCACATTGACTTCTGAATGAACTTTGCATATATTCACATAATCTTGTTCTTTAATCTCTTGAATCAGGTGATATCGTCTAAGAATCTGTTTAGAGCACTGGTGTGACCTTGGTTCATTCTTTTGTGCTATTGCACCCTCATTGTCACAATGAATCTCGATAGGGTCGCATATACTAGGAACAACTCTAAGGTCTGTGATGAATTTCTTCATCCATACAACTTCCATTGCAACATGATCTAAGGTCTGAAATATGCATCTTTATGGGATATCCAAAATAGACAATTGAATATTACTTCTACAAACCCAACAAGAACAAAATATTTGTAGTGCAATGTGGTGAGTTCTTGGAAAATGATATCCTAACAAAGACCTACTACGGGGATAGAGTAGAACTTAAAGAAGTTCAAGAACCATGATATGAGACTATGGTTGACAACTGACCATCAACAAGATGTTGAACTTCAACAGATTGTTGAGGAAATATGGCGAGATACAAACAATCTTGAGATCGGATAGGCCCACTGCATCAACACACATCTCAAACCTAATTTAGAAGCATCACTATATACCACAAAGTCATCCTTAGATCCCACATACCCGCAGCTCTTTGATGACCTCAAATCAACCATTGAAAAATAATTTACGCCTTGCAACTGATCAAACAAGTCATTTATACGCGGTAATTGATTCTTTTTTTATCGTTACTTTATTCAATTTGCGGTAATCCATATACATACGAAACGGTCCATCCTTCTTCTTCACAAACAATACCGGAGCACCCCAGGGTGAAGTGCTCGATCGAATAAAGCCCTTATCTAACAACTCTTGCAATTGACTCATCGTCTCTTTCATCTCGGCCGGTGCAAGACGATAGGGTGTCTTTGCAATAGGTACAACACCCGACACTAAATCAATATGAAATTCTACTTGTCTGTCCAGCGGTAGACCAGATCAGGGAAAACATCTTGGAATTCACATACTATTGATACATCATTTGCAGTTTTCTTTACTTCTTTGGTTGCATCCAAAACATATGCCATGAAAGAAGAGCAAACCTTAATAATATAATGTCGTGCTTTAATCATAGATATTACCTTCATGTCCCTGATACATTTTTCCCATAAATATACTAGTAGTCTCCATTCTTAATTGGTACCCGAATCGTCCTCTGAGAACAAATGATATTCGCATGGTTCTTCATTAACCAATGCATACCAATCATGGCATCGAAGCCACAGATATCCATAGGAATCAAGTCTACCTAAAAATCATGATCTTCTAACACTAAAATGCAGTCTCTAAACACCCTATCAGCTACCAAAGTGACTCCATTTGCAATATCAATGGTAAATGGTATAGGAAGCATAAGTGGTACAAATTCTAAATAGCAAACAAAGACATGTGATAAAAAAGAATTTGTAGCTCCAGAATCGAATAAAATAGAAGCGGGTCGGGAGTTAACAAAGAAAATATCGGTAATGATGTCTGGCTCATTGCGAGCCTTCTCTGCGGTAATCTGAAAAGCTCGAGATCTTGCTTTGGGTATCTTCTCCTTTTTGAATTGAGGCACCACCCATCGCCGGTCATTGCACCCACGCCTTACTGTCTTCCCGTCTTATAACGGGGCATTCAAATTGTCGGTGGCCAAATGTTCCGTAATAAAAACATGCTCGATCTCTTTTTGGGCAGTTTGCACGAATGTGGCCCATCGCGATTAGCAACAAACTCCCAGATTTCTCGCCTCAAACCATCAACAAATTCGAATCATGTTCGGAAGATAAGAATCATAACGCAAAACATGCCTTTTGGTTAAACTAAGTCCATACTCAATCACAGATATGTTCTCTTGCTTGAGTTCCAAGAATTCTTTCTCAAGCCTCTGTTGCAAGTCGATCAGACAAAATTGCTCAAAGAAACGAATCTTGAAAGATTCCCATGTTAAGCTCTCCCGTTCATTTTCAATCAGGGATTCAAAAGTTACATCCCACCAAATGAGTGCACGCTTTGTCAACATTGCACTGGAATAATTCGCTTTATCTTCATTCAACACTTGGGAAATCCAAAACACCTTTTTGGTGTTTTGGATCCATTGCACCACGATTACCGAATCATAGAGTTCGGTGAATTCAGTAGCGCCACTACTTCAAAAGCTTTTAAACGAGACATGTTCAAATTTGGGTTTTGAGGTGTCACCCAACTCTTTCTCTTTACCCTTTCCGGTGTCTTGCTTATGTTGTTCAAATGTTTGTTGAACAAATGTCGTAAGTCGTTTCATTAATCGTTCATCACGAGGAGAGCATTAAAAAATATAGAGTATTAGATAATATCCTATTTATGGTCCCTTAACCAACCTAGGTTTCTCCTAATGGTCCATATCCCGTATAAATCATCGCCTAGTTACTATATAACATCAATGCCTAGCTTAAGTCTAGATACCATTTTTGATACCTAGTTCACTTAAACTATTGCTCTGATACCAAAATTGTAACACCTTACATTAATTTATTCTAAGGTGTTCCAACATTTACTTCATTATTCCAACCATTAAACAATACTAAGCATCAAATACATCATTTATAGGTTCTTTAAGTTGATATATAAAGGTGTGTCTGATACAATTGCCATAACTATAACACCTTACATTAACGTATTCTAAGGTGTTCCAACCTTTACTTCATTATTCCAACCATTAAACAATATTAAGCATGAAACACATTATTTATAGGTTATTTAAGTTAATATATAAAGGTGAGTATCTTACAATGTTGAATGAAATCCATAAGTCTCGGTATTCGATTCATCTTGGTACTAAAAAAATGTATAGAGATTTGAAACCATCTTATTGGTGGCCAGGTTTGAAAAAGGATATTGCACGATATGTAGAACGTTGTTGGACATGTCTGAGTGAAGATAGAACATCAACGACCTTACAGAAGTATGCAGTCGTTAGAAATTCCAATGTGGAATTGGGATCATATTATGATAGATTTGATAACAAAACTATTCGAGAACACCGAAAGATTATGATGTTATATGGGTTATTGTACATCGTTTGACAAAATCTACACATTTCTTACCGATTAAAGAGATGTATTCATTAGAAAGACTTGCGAGGTTATATATCAATGAGATCGTAACTCAACACGGTATCTCGTTATCAATTATATATCAGATAGGGATAGTCGATTACTTCAAGATTTTGGGGAAGATTTCAGAAAATAATGTGATCTCAAATACGGTTGAGTACGACTTATAACCCATAACTCTTGAAGATATGTTACGAGCTTGTATAATTGATTTTGGAGGTTCGTGGGAAAACCATTTACCTTTAATTGAGTTTGCTTACAATAACAATTATCATTCTAGGATTCAGATGGCACCTTATGAAGTTCTATACGACAAAAAATGTCGAAGTCATTTGTGTTGGAATGAAGTGGGAGAAAAAAAATTAGTCAGTCTAGAGATCATTCAATTGATAGCAGAAAAGATAGATCGAATTCGTTAACGAATAAAGATGGCTCAAGACCGACAGAAAAGTTATACCGACAAACACCATAAACCGATTGAATTCCAAGTAGAGGATTGAGTGATGTTGAAAGTTTTACCCCAGAAGGGGATTGTATGCTTTCGAAAGAAGGGTACACTGAGTCCAAGGTATATTGGGCCATTTAAGATCAATAATCGGGTTGGTGAGATAGCATATTGAATAGAGCTACCAGTTGAACCAGTGTTATTCACAACACTTTCCATGTTTCAAATTTGCAGAAGTGTTTGGCTGGCCCGAATTTAGCTGTACCCTTATCCGAAATTCAAGTTGATGAAAAGTTGTGTTTTGTTGAAACCCCAAAAGTTGTCACTAACCGTAAAACTAGATTTTTAAGAAGCAAAGAGATTTATTTGATGAAAATTCAGTGGTGATTCCATAAAAGGCCAAGAGGCTAATTAGGAATTAGAAACTGATATGAGGGCGAAAGCGAAATATCCTCATATGTTTGACTGATTGAATTCTGGGACGGAATACCTTTAAGGGAAGGATATTGTTATAACCGAGTTTCTTGGTATAAAAGTTTGGGGTTGTTTTAAATTTGGTTTGAAAAGTTGGGGATATGTTTTGGAACTGATTTAAAACCTTTTAAATCTCCATCGGCTCTTATGAAGAATATATATATATATATATATATATGTATGTATGTATGTATTGCATGTGCCCTCTTTTCTAGCTTTTTAATATTGGAAGAGATAAAGAAAAGGCTGGTGAAGATATTATTTTGGTCATTGGTTTCGACCAAACATAAGGAAGAAGAAAGCTTTCGTGTTAAGTCTTCCATCTAATTGTGATTCAAGGTGAGTTTTTACTTCAAAAGCTTTTTTTGATATGCTTTGAATAAGGAACCGTATGAGTTCTGAATTGGGTGTTTTCAAACATAAATAATTGCTATTTGTTAGCGTATTTGGGTTTTGATATTGTATTATCGATTGTATGGAATAAGGGTGGCATAATCAGGAGAGGCGTATATGTTATAACCTGGTTTCAGATAACCTGGGTCAAGGTAAATTTTACGTGATTATTTGATAAATTATATGATGGTATGCGTGAATGTGGCAACAATACATGATGCATGAAATAAGTACATACATGTTTGTATAAAATGAATATTTTATTGAGAAAGTGGTACCTTAGTAATGAAGCAAATAGGTTTTTAAAATAATAAAATCCACACCGTCATATCCAATTTTATATTATTGAAATCCTCCGCCGCCTAGGTGAGGATATTTAAAGGAAAGTTTGGATAAGGTTATCCTTATCACTGTCATTCTTTTAGAAAAAGAACCTGTGTGTGTGAGATAAGGTGTTCTTCAAGAATTGTTGCTTCAAAAGTACTTGAAGATTTTGTGTTAGAGTAAAGCTTTTGTTGTGTGATTATCATCAAGAAATCTGTTTGATAAGGTGAGTGGTTTTGAAACTAAATTCCTCATATATTTGTGTAACAACTGTTGAGTTTTGATATTGGTTTTGAGGTTAAGATGATAAACTGTCTTTAATAGTTTTTATGATGTTATTGTTTTGGAATATGTTTTTGGATAAATATGAAACAAAGTTGTGTTCGTCAACAACCTTTGAGAAGTTGTTGTTCGAATCTATTTTTGGGATTGTTCTGGAAAGAATTAAACAGTATCTGGGTTTTTAAATAGTTTGAAAGAATTTTACAGAAAAACAGAGTTTTAAACTGTTTGGGAGAACATGTTGTTCTTGAGAATAGAAGGTTTTGAGTATAAACCTATGTTGAAACCATGATTTGGTTTGGGAATTATCAAACAGGTTCACTTTGACATATATGACTGAGGTCTGTCTTTGGATGAACTACTTCATATGAATTAATGGGAGGATATAAGGGTGGAACATCATAAAAAGGGAATTATTGGGAGGATATTAGGTTGGTCGTTGTCTGCGTGGCCTAACTCTTATTATGATATCTATTAAAGTTACAACAGATTTAAGTTCTCATTTCTTGGTGATTTGAGGATTTAGAGATGTTGTCTTTAGTAGAAATGATGGTAATGATGTTATAGGATTGGTGATAATATGGTTAATGACCGTTGGTTGTGAGTAATATGCTTTGGATAAAAGCATTGATTATGAGGAAACAGATGAGCTCTAGTTGTACCTTGCAAGGAACCAGAGGGGCTCTGATTGACCCTCATAATAGAACCAGAGGATTCTGGATGTTGATTTAAAAATGATGCAAAATTTTTTTAAAATTATTAGTTTGAAAATAAGCTTTATATTTTTTTGAAACAAGCTCAATGCTTTATTTATAGTTTTAAAATGATATTTCAAAAGAGTCTCTATACTTAGAAATTTCTGTAAAACAAACTAGAGGGGCTCTGGTTGGTTTTCATAAGTACAACCAGAAGCTCTGGTTGAGGAACCAGAGGCTCTGGTCGACTAACCAGAAGCTCTGGTCATGCTTATTGAAAAATATTCTAAGTATGGTTTGGAACCAAAGGCCCGATGGACACTTTGGAACCAGAGGCCGGTGGACTGGAAAACCATTATTTTTCTAAGTATGGGATTTTGAACAAGAGGCCCGATGAACTTAAACATGACGCGATTCTTTTATTATTCTTCATTATGATTGAGAGATTCTTTGATAAATATTTTTGGTGATCTCATCCTCCATAGCATGAAAAAGGGAATCTCACTAGACTTTTGTCTAACCCTCATTTTATGTTTTAAAATATGTATGCAGGTAATACCAGTTATAATATCAATAAGGTAAAAAGCATTATATGATTACTTCCCTTATGTGATTAAATGTTGAAGACCGTATTTAGATGTGTTTTGGAGAAGAGCAATGCTAGTTTACAAAATGCATGTATTTTGGAATTTTTAAGTTATGCAATTTGTATCGTAAACCTGTAGCACAGACTCTTGTAATTTTGGACCTATGTGGGAATCTATGTATTCTATGAATGAATTCTATGTAATATGCAATGTGTAAAGATTGGGGTGTCACAGATTGGTATCAGAGCCTAAGTTTAAGGGATTTAGGTGATCAATTACATGATGATGCCTAGACTTAAACTATTCTATTGCATATTAGGGTCCCAGACATAGTTAGAACCTTTGAAATAAATATGATAAGTTAAGAGATCAGTGTGTAAGGTACATTCGGATTACATCTGGCCAATGTAATTTTGAATCTACAGGTACATATATGAATTTGGACACTTTATTGTATTTGGGAATGTGAAAATGTGTCATTAAATCATGAAATCTACAGATGACAAGCCGGTCCAGAAGAAAACCAAGACTAGCCCATCTTGATCTTAGTGAGGCAGAAAATTCTCCCATTGAAGCCCCTATTAATACCTCACGAGGAAGAGGGAGAGGAAGAGGGAGAAATCAAACAAGGGAAAGAAATTATCAATCACAARGTTATGTTAATCAAGCATAATCTAACTCTGGGAATAACAATCCGGAACCAACACCACAGCCAGAATTTGTAACTAGAGATATGTTGGCTGAAGAAATAGGAAAGTTAAGAGAAACCTTAACATCAATATTGAGAATGCCTTCGAGGGTGGAAACAGAGCGAGTAGAGATAAATTCTTCCATACCAACACCAAGCACAAGAGGAGGGGATATTAAAATGTTTCTGGCATGCAAACCACCAGCTTTTTCGGGTGAACGAGATCCAACTAAAGCTATGTGTTGGATAAAAGAGATTGAATCAGTATTCAATACCATACGTTGTCTAGAAGCCGACAAAGTCAGATTTGCTGTATCAGTTCTAAAGTCTAATGCTTTGTATTGGTGGGAAATAGAATCTCTTGGAAGGATGGATGTTTTGCAAACCTTGTCATGGGCAGAATTTGTGAATAGATTCAAAGAACAATTTTGTCCCAAGGTTGGAGTTAGACAAATGGAAGAGGACTTCTTGAAGTTGGAACAAAGCTCTGAATCAGTTAGAGAATAAACAAAAAAATACATAGAGTATTCTAGATTTGCTGAGCATTATATATCCACAGAAGCTAGAAAAGTTGAGAGATATATCTGGGGTTTGAAACCCTCAATTAGAGAATTTGTTATAGCAATGAACCCTACCATTTTTCTGTTGGCAGTCGATGCAGCTGAAGTCACAGAAAGGAACAAAAATAGAAGCGATGAAGGAAAACAAATGGAAAAGAGGAAGTGGGAAGGATCTTCAACAGGATATCAAGGATCCAAGTCCTTTAAGTTCAACAAGAAACCAATGCAGAGGTCGATGGAGAAGGTCTGTCCTAGGTGTCAACAATATCATCAAGGAGAATGCAAACCAGAACCGATGAAATGCTTCAATTGTGGTGAGATTGGACATTCATCAAGATTTTGTCCGATGAATAAAAGATATTTCAACTGCAATTCACCGGATCATTTTAAAGACAAATGTCCACAACTCAAAAACCCACAACTAAGTTTGGGAAATAGTACAACGGGCAGTCGAGGGAAACCAAGTATGAATAGAGGAGGGCTAGGAAGGGCGCAAGGACGATCCTTCCAAATGACTAAAAATGAGGTAGAGGAAGTTCCA
>NW_020201511.1:18772-23454 GCF_001531365.2 Cynara cardunculus var. scolymus
TGATGCTTTAAGCCGAAAAGAAAGAAGTGGAACTATCAAAACTGTGGCGATGAAAATAAATGTAAAACCAGATTTTCATACGAACATTCAAAGATGTCAAGCAGAGGCTATTAAAGAAGATCATTCAAAGGTCGAAAGATTGGGAAAAATGATTGCTAACCTAGAGAAGAACAATAAGGAAATTTTATGCTTCCAAGGACGAATCTGGATACCACGCTATGGGAATATTCGCGATATAATTCTAAACGAAAGTCATGAATCTCGATATTCCATTCATCCAGGTACTAATAAAATGTATAAGGATTTGAAAACTTTTTATTGGTGGCCAGGACTAAAGAAAGACATAGAAAGGTATGTAGAAAAATGTATGACGTGCCTACAAGTAAAGATAGAGCATCAGAGACCCTATGGAAAACTGCAATCCTTGGAAATTCCTGTTTAGAAATGGGATCACATCACAATGGATTTTATTATGAAGTTACCCCGAACCCCAAGAGGGTATGATGCCATATGGGTAATAGTGGATCGCCTATCCAAATCTGCACACTTCCTACCGATAAAAGAAAGTTATTCATTGGAAAAGTTAGCCCAGATTTATATTAAGGAAATTGTGACAAGACATGGGGTTCCACTATCTATCATCTCAGACAGAGATAGCAGATTTACATCGAAATTCTGGGAAAGTTTTCAAAAGGCATTAGGATCCCAAATTTTAAGCACAACATATCATCCTCAAACAGACGCACAAAGTGAAAGAACAATTCAGACACTTGAAGATATGCTAAGAGCTTGCATCATAGATTTTAGAGGATCATGGGAAGATCATCTTCCACTAATAGAATTTGCATACAATAATAGCTATCATCCCAGTATCAAAGCGGCTCCATATGAAGTGTTGTATGGTCAGAAATGTCGAACCCCTGTATGTTGGAATGAGGTAGGTGAGAAACAACTAACAGGTCCCGAAATTGTGCAAGTAACTTCTGAAAAGATTGATCAGATTCGGGAAAGAATTAAAACAGCTCAAGATCGTCAGAAAAGTTACGCAGATAAGCGCAAAAAATCAATTGAATTTTGCGTGAATGGTTTAGTAATGTTGAAAGTTTCTCCCTGGAAAGGAGTTATGAGGTTTGGAAAGAAAGGTAAACTCAGTCCAAGATATATTGGTCCATTCATAATTTGTAAATGAGTTGGGCCAGTAGCTTACCAATTGGAATTACCAGAGGAACTTAGTCTGATTCACAATACTTTCCATGTGTCAAACCTAAGGAAATGCCTTGCTGATCCTAGTTTGGCAATACCACTTCCGGAGATTAAGTTGGATGACAAACTGAATTTTGTGGAAACTCCAGAAGCTATAACTAACCACAAAACCCGTGTATTGAGAAACAAGGAAATAAGTCTAGTAAGGGTACAGTGGCGATTTCACAAAGGTTTAGAAGCAACATGGGAATTAGAATCAGAAATGAAGGAAAATATCCATGGTTATTTGAATGAATTCCGGGACGGAATTCTTATAAGGGGGGAGATTGTTATAACCTGGTTTCAGATAACCTAGGTCAAGGTAAATTTTACGTGATTATTTGATAAATTATATGATGGTATGTGTGAATGTGGCAACAATACATGATGCATGAATTAAGTACATACATGTTTGGATAAAATGAATATTTTATTGAGAATGTGGTACCTTAGTAATGAAGCAAATAGGTTTTTAAAATAATAAAATCCACACCGTCATATCCAATTTTATATTATTGAAATCCTCCACCGCCTAGGTGAGGATATTTAAAGAAAAGTTTGGATAAGGTTATCCTTATCACTATCATTCTTTTAGAAAAAAAACCTGTGTGTGTGAGATAAGGTGTTCTTCAAGAATTGTTGCTTCAAAAGTACTTGAAGATTCTGTGTTAGAGTAAATCTTTTGTTGTGTGATTATCATCAAGAAATCTATTTGATAAGGTGAGTGGTTTTGAAACTAAATTCCTCATATATTTGTGTATCAACTGTTGAGTTTTTATATTGGTTTTGAGGTTAAGATGATAAATTGTCTTTAACAGTGTTTATGATGTTATTGTTTTGAAATATGTTTCTGGATAAATATGAAACAAAGTTGTGTTCGTCAACAGCCTTTGAGAAGTTGTTGTTCGAATCTATTTTTGGGATTGTTTTGGAAAKAATTAAACAGTATCTGGGTTTTTAAACAGTTTGAAAGAATTTTACAGAAAAACAGAGTTTTAAACTGTTTGGGAGAACAGGTTGTTCTTGAGAATAGAAGGTTTTGAGTATAAATCTATGTTGAAACCATGATTTGGTTTGGGAATTATGAACAAGTTCACTTTGACATATATGACTGAGGTTTGTCTTTGTATGAACTACTTCATATGAACTAATGGGAGGATATAAGGGTGGAACATCATAAAAAGGGAATTATTGRGAGGATATAAGGTTGGTCGTTGTCTGCGTGGCCTAACTCTTATTATGATATCTATTAAAGTTACAACAGATTTAAGTTCTCATTTCTTGGTGATTTGAGGATTTAGAGATGTTGTCTTTAGTAGAAATGATGGTAATGATGTTATGGGATTGGAGATAATATGGTTAATGACCGTTGGTTGTGAGTAATATGCTTTGGATAAAAGCATTGATTATGAGGAAATAGAAGAGCTCTGGTTGTACCTTGCAAGGAACCTGAGGGGTTCTGATTGACCATCATAATAGAACCAGAGGATTCTGGATGTTGATTTAAAAATGATGCAAAATCTTTTATAAATTATTAGTTTGAAAATAAACTTTATATTTTTTTTTAAACAAGCTTAATGCTTTATTTATAGTTTTAAAATGATATTTCAAAAGAGTCTCTATACTTAGAAATTTCTATAAAACAAACCATCTAGATACGGGGTCTGAAACGTGTGATGTAAACAGACCTGACATCTGCCTCGAAGAGTAAAACGATTGTTTTCTTCAAGACGTCAGCTTGTATAAAGTACGCAGTCCTGACTTCACCTATCTCATGATATGTAGTTCCAACTTTAATGATGCATAGAGAAACTTCATAATCCCTTTTTGAAACACGGAGTTGATTTCTGCTACAACACTTCATTCTCATCTTAACCATTAAATTCCGCAAACACGAATGATGGGGTTTGAAGGGTATTTGTTGTGGACAAATATTTGACTATCTAATCGAAAAAGTCAAGCTAAAAAGTCGGTTGTCCCAATATTGAGACAAAACATAGATTGATGGTAATACTAATGATCAATTAATGCCAATTTAAACAATGTCCAACAATAAATCTTTATTGAAGGCCACAAATGAAGCATTAAATAAAGAAGGGGAGGGTGGCATTGAGATTTTTACACAGAAATCAGGAAGGACACTAAAAATGATCTACTCTATTACAATTGTTTGTTAAGGATGTTTCAAGTTATGTTTGGACTAATCCTGACAAACAGTGACTGTAATAGATCAACTCTCGCAAACTTGATGGCCATAATTGTTATATGCGCCTGAAATATTTAAGATAACTCCCAAAATAAACCGTAAAATGACAATGAAAACCCACTAAGCCTTGTATGTGACCGGGGTTAGGTGGTCGGGTTCTTTTTGACACTAACAAGGGTACAACCACCCTCATCCCAAATGACATACTATCTTATGAACCATCGTTCTATAAACAAGGAACAATGAGATATATTGATGACCGTTTCATTTATCACATTTTGTATCATAATCATAATTTAGGAATATCTGGAAGTAGTTTGGAAGCACCAGCCAGTAAAATGAAAATCAAAGTTCCCAACTTTTGCATCCATCCCAAAAGGCTGGTGTAGAAAATAATCCCAACGCTATGGACATTGGTGTCAAGACGGTTATGAAAGTAAAAGCAATGGGAGTAGGGGCAGGTAGGTGGGGTGCAGATTTGACGATGAATAACAGTGGTACGTGTGATGACGGTGTGGGGTAACGAGGGGTCGCTTGTGTTCGTTAAATTAGATACAAATGTTATTTTTGTCTTTTTAAAACAATTTTATAAAATTTGTTACATTTTACAAGCGATGAAATTCAATTCATTCAATTTTACAAAGGAATGATGAAATCTTAAATCTAAAAAATTCAATGGAATTCAAAAGATTCCTAAATAAAAGAATTGAAACGATTAAACCATTCAAATTTTCTTGAAATCCTTTGAATTCAATGAACCAAACAATCCTAAGGTTTTTCACTTTTTTTTTTTTTGATTAACCTGAATATCCAACCCGCTATGTGAGCTGACTAATCATAAGACGACCACCTGCTTTGCAGATAGCCCGAAGTCACCACATTTGAACCTCCGTAGCCACTAGGGAATTTTTATTCCTCCTTGAATTTGAACTTGGGACCTCCGGATACTTTTGACCTTTGGAGACAAACTCAAACCAATCAAACACCACACTTGTAGTTACTTTTCACTCCACATCAACAACTCAAAAGCTCAACATATTTTTACTGTGATAAAAACCTCTAAGTTTTTCCACAACTTTTTCAAAAATTTTGGGGTCCCATCACTTTATATTTATACTTTTTTATAAAAACTAATGTATTAAAACTTATACAAATTTATGTTTATTTATAGAGAGAAAATATAATTATTTTAGTTTAGTTATATTTTGATTTATAAGAAAAAATTATTTATTTA
>NW_020201511.1:23699-25122 GCF_001531365.2 Cynara cardunculus var. scolymus
ATTACGTACTCATTTATTAATTATATATAATATAACAACTTTAATCATATTTAAATATATTAATATATAAGACATTACATACAATATTTTGATAAAATTTTATATTGCTAAAACTGATTAAATAAGAAAAAACTCTGATGATCATGTCATATAGTTAGAAACCATTGGTCCTGGGAAGTAATGATTTTCACATGAAGTGTTGTAGAATGGGAAGAGGGGGTTGAATCAAACACAACTGATTTTCACCTTGTAATTCTTTTTTCTATATTTGGTATCAAAACAAAGAATTATAGATTTGTTGTGGATGTTAGGAATGTAAGACTTATGATCTTATACAATCTGACTTTGACAAATTTGGTAACTGAAATAGAGGGAGGAAGACAGTTCTCTTTCAGATCCGAATAACTAAGGAAGTTCTTTAGATGAAGACAAAGAATTGATTTCAGAAACACTTTTAGGGATGTACTTTCAAAACAGGTGGATTGCAATATATGCCAAGGGTGACTTTTATAACCATCTTTGCATTTAATGTTATTTGTTCAACTTTTCTGCATGTCTTCTTCTTATTGATTGATCCATATATCCTAGTACTCTTCACTTCAACCTTTGAGCTTGATGTAGACACCTTTTTAACTTACTTCATCCTTTTAGTATGTCGAGGGAACAGTAAAGCAAACAAAGTACCACTAACATGGGGCCTTTGTACTTGCTTAGGCTGACATGATATACATGTTCTCATACTAAGATTAGGAAGCAAGTGAGTTGAAGAGCCAAACTTGTGGGCCAAGTTTGTATTTCAAGATTCCGCTTGCTGGTAGTAGTATTTGTCAAACTACTAGTTGACTTTTTACCTTGTATTGGTCTTCTTTTTACTAGATGACAAACTAATCCGCTTTGGTGATGATCTTGATACCACTTCAACTAGTCTTCGATTTTATTGAAGGAATTTTGCTCTTTGATCAATACAGATAGTTATAAAAATTTTACAAGTAAAAATCCTACCTTTGTCTATATCCAAAAAGTAAGCTACGATTCATATTTTACTAGTTTGTAGACATAATGAAGTTTATATCGGATAAATATGGATAGGTGGTGAAAGTTTGATTCATCATCCGATGATTAAATCAATCGGATCAAGATATTTCATATAAGGAAATTTCAACTATATATATCCGAAATAATCGAAGTATGCAAGGACGTTGGATGATAGGGATAGATGGATATTCGATTGATGGTATTTCATTCGATATGAACCCAATAACACAGAAAACAAAATGTTTCTTTTCTAAGTGTTTTAGTCAGATGTCTATTAGTATTATATACATTCGATGGTTGAGACCAACACTCTTTTTTCTCAAATTCTAGATATGGTTTCCAACTCCTTGGAGAAAAGGAAGAAGAATTTGCAAGGGATATATATATA
>NW_020201511.1:25287-27583 GCF_001531365.2 Cynara cardunculus var. scolymus
GTTATTTTGCAAGTCAACTAATATATAAAATTGAAGGTTAATACGATGTATTAGCAAGATCGAATGAAAAAATAATTGCATACGTATTGGGTTTCTAAAACCATATACTCAGAGCTCATTACAAAACTTGAAATTTTTTACTAAACAAAGAAATACAATCATTTGTAAATAATGTTCATCCGTATATCCAAACTGTTGTTTAGTTTTCGTGATGCACTCATCTGTAAATATTTCCTACAAAAAAYGGSGCAATGATTTTAATAGAAACATATAGTACCAAATGGTTAGTTTTACGAAAAGTCAAGTACACTAACCAAAAAGTCAGTCACTTTTGTCTAAAATTGAATCATGGTCAAGTAAACCCACAAATTGGACAACAAACACCGTATGCAGATATCATATCCTTGTTTATTTAAAACCATATCAAGAGTCCAAGGGTCAAACGTTCACAAATTTAGCAGGATGGTGTCAGTAACTAATTCAGAATATTTGTGAAAGCCAATCTTTTTGACAACTTGTAGAGATCTTATAATGAACTTCTCTTATAAATCTCAAAAAACTACCTAATAAATAGATATTTAATCCTGTGAATTAGCGTTTAGAGTGCCTCAAACATGTATACAATTTAAAGAATTATACAAAAAATCCTGTAAGTTAGTAATAATGTTGAATGTTATCGTTAAACACTTATCGGGTAAGTTTTTGGTAAACGGCCCCTTAGTCTTTATTTCATCAATTGAGAAAAAAGTTTATTCGTTACACTAAAAAAACTAAACTAAGGAGTCGTTTACCGAACTCTTATCCAATAATTGCTTACCAGTGAGAGTCAACACTTTCGTTAACTTATGGGGTAAGAGTTATCTAGTTATCAGGTAAGATCGTTACTCTCTCTTACAGGACAAGACTCTCGATCCCACACTATGTTTATTAGCAGATATTTCAAATTTACCATTGTTCTCCAGGACTTGATCCTTCATCTCTGAAACAGCACAGAGCATGTCTTCTTGTTCCAATTCTTAGTGCACCACTCAAGTTCTCAGCTTCTTCATCTCCTGCAACATATACATAATTGTTCATTAGTTTGATTGAATGATGTTGAACAACTTAATCATATTGTTTTGTACAAGTCTTCACATGATTCAAAGCTATCAGAGTCTTCTTCTGGAGCCATAACAAGATCATGATCCTTGGAGGCACTCAAGTAATCTCCTGAAATTTCTTTAGAGCTAACTTCAGTGGCATCAAACTTCTCCCCAGAATCGAGTTTCTCTTCTGAATCATCATCTTCACATGGACTTGAGATGCACTCAAGCTATCTCCTGCAGCTGATTCCTGATCTTATTTGTGGAAGAAAATTGTGTAGGTACAAATCAACAGGAAGCAACAATAAACAGCAGCTATGCGATTGTGCATCCGAATGTGCTTGCTAGCAAAAGATGGATGGTGATATGAAAAGAACAAACCATTCTACTACACCAGAATCTAAAAAGAAAATTATATGAAAAGAAAAAACCATTCTACTACATCAGAATCTAGAAAGAAAATGATATAAAAAGAACAAACCATTGAGCCAAAGGAGAAGAGGATCATGTTCCATGTATCACCAGTATGCCCTGCATTGGGCTGCCAAAGCAAAAGCTTAATACATACATAAGATCAATAATTAGGTCTTGAAAATACACGAGAGATCAGGTGCACTTCTTCAATAGTATTTAAGTTCAAGAACTAAAAGTGGGGAATCGAACCCTAATTACCTGGACATAAATTGGAACGAAAGGAGAGTATGATAGAAAGAAGTCTGCGAAAGAGGGTACAAAAAAGTGAACCAAAATCGATGGAGAGTGATGAGATGCAAATACTTACATTTCCAGTACAAAGTTTAGCCAAGATGCAGCCAAGAGACCAAATGTCATTCTTCTTATCATAAGGAAGTCCTAAAATAACCTCTGGTGCACGATAGGACCTAGACTGCACATAAGAGCAAAGATGGTATGTTTCAAAACAGCTACTTCCAAGATCAATGACCTTCACTTCACATCTACTGTAGCTCTTAACCAAAATATTCTCGGGCTTTAGATCACAATGTATTAGCCCAAGACCATGCAAAAACTGAAGTGCTTCTAAGCACTGGATGGTTATCGACTGCATACACGAATATGAGAAAAAGGTAAATGCTTGATTCATATTTTCTCCACATGAGTATACAAACACAACAAACCTGCAATCTTGGCATCGTGAAATAAACCTCCCCGCCAGATTCTCTATTGAACTTATGGAATTCATATAAGTTTGCCTT
>NW_020201511.1:28718-32991 GCF_001531365.2 Cynara cardunculus var. scolymus
AAGAGTTCAAATGAGAACAGGAAAGAAAAGCAACAAAACCTAAGAATTCATTGGTAACTATCTTGTAATCAAGATCATCAAGAGCACTATAAAGTATTACCAGGAGAGAATACAGATTAAGATGTAATTACGTTCACACCTCTGTAGTGAAATATAGACTTCTCTCGGATTTGGTTGAAAGAAAAACTAACCCACTGTTGGAATTCGGTGTATTTACCATGTTATTTCAGTTTTATTATTTAAAGTTGAACTTTCTCTTTTTTGTCTACAGATTCTCAAACATTCCCCACATGCAGCTATGAATCAACATAAACATGGCATAGAAACTTGAAACGAGACAAACAACATTATCGTACTGTAAATCAGCAGATAGCCCCAATACAAAGTGATTTGGAAAACACACTGGAAAATATCAAAAATAAATTATATAAGACTGCACTTATACAAAAACATTATATTTATTCATCACTAACATTTCAATGTTCCTTTTATTCAAAATAGGATATACTTCTCAACCACAGGATGGTGCAACCTCTTTGGATTGGGCTACTCTTGCGAAGTACTGTACTAAAATCTGGTCAGGTCAATTAGAGTAAAGGGCAAAATAGGACATTCGATGGAACCGATTGATTACC
Source organism: Cynara cardunculus var. scolymus (assembly GCF_001531365.2). Classification (NCBI taxonomy): domain Eukaryota; kingdom Viridiplantae; phylum Streptophyta; class Magnoliopsida; order Asterales; family Asteraceae; genus Cynara; species Cynara cardunculus. The sequence goes on from NW_020201511.1 coordinate 29,354, forward strand.
TGGAGAGTGATAGACTGGGATTAAAGCCTGAGTGATGGATAGAGAGTGTCTCTTCGAAGAGGATGAGCCTGAATCGTTTTGAGCAAGGGATGAGTGTCTCTTCGAAGAGGATGACCCTAAACCCTAAGCTTGAATCGTATTTTTGAGGGGAAGTCTCTTTCTCACAGCCTTCAAGAATCATTTCAAATTTCAAAATTTCAAATTTCAAATTTGAAATTTGAAATCTGAAATTGGTAAGAGTGGAGAAGGCAGTGATCGGATACAGAAGAAGAAGAAAGTGGCCCAAATTGGTGATTTTAAGAGTCTGATAAGGAGAAAGTAGGTTTGACCCAATTAGGATTTGGTATGGTATGAAACCCTTGCATAAATAATTTGTACATTGTGCATGATAATTTGTAATTAAGAGATTTTTTGAATTCTTGCATAAAATGATTGTAACTTGTGCTTAGAATGTTGTAATTAAGATAATGACTTAAATGCTTATTAATGTAGTATAGATATATATGTTAACCTACAATTTTGTGTTAACTTTGAAAACCATGACAACCAATCAAATTCCATTCTTCTTGTAAGTTTATGTCATGTTCACATTTTAATTACAAGGGTATTTCAGTAAATTGATTTGATATGTAACTCCCAAACAATTAATGGGGAGTTACAAATCATCAAATCCCAAAAAATATGCATTAATAATATTAATATTTTTATTTTTTTAATCTTGATCTTCCATGTTTATTGTTTTATCAGTTTTTAATTCGCATAGAAAACACGGTAGTAAATTTTTTTGGTATCAATCAAGCTAATATGGATAAACGCAATGGAATATAAATCGACAACAGTGAGAAGATTAAAATGGTTTATGATGACAATCGGAGTTCGAGGTCGGAAATTGAAGAAAATTAACCAAAGCGAATGTCTTGGTAATAGATTTTTATTTTTTTCAGATTCATTTTAATCGAAATTATGTTCATTACGATGTGTTGTGTTTTTTATAATTCATCTTGTATTGATAGCTTTTTTTTAATTACTAAAATACGTACCTAAATCACATGTTCGAATGGAAGTACATGCACGACCCATTTTCATATTGTCATATTACCGACTTTTATGAATCATGAACCATTGTATTCATGTTACGTCTATCATATGAACACAAGTGTTATTTTTTAAGCTTGATACCAAATCTTTATGTTTGTATAAGTGTTTGCACCCGGTGTTCATAGCGTTGGGGTTACGTGTTCATATATTTTATACGATATGAACAAGGGGTGAACACGATATGAACAAGGGGTGAACAACCATATAAGATCAGAAACATATATGAACAAGGGGTGAACAACCATATAAGATCAGAAACATATATGAACAAGGGGTGAACCTTAAATGGTGTGGATGCAATGCATGTATAAAACTCCAATTGACAAAGGATCGCTCCTGAATGTGTTTATAATGAAGGAACTATTGTTCACAATCTGTTCATATCGTGTTCATACATGTTTTTTTACTTATTTCCTTTCGTATAACAGTTTTTCTTATTATGTTCATATTGTGTTCATAAATGCTATGCAGTCCAAGTTCATATATATGTCAAATTTTTGTTCGCATTTGACACAATGGTTCATATATATATAGTATTATATTTCAAACAGCATCAAAGAAGAGGTATGTCAACAAAAATTAGGGTTTTATCGTCGTTTGATTAGTATTATATTTCAATGACGTCAAATCTTTACGCTTCAGTGAGGAAGAAAAGCGAAAGAATAATGATGAARACCTACTTCTCAAACTTCAAGAACACCATCGACAACCCAGTTGATGTCGATGCAGAGGCTGATTTAGAACGAACAGATGTTGTACCAAGTAATGCACAAGGCTCTAGTAAAGGCAAAGGTTTGGAAATCCTAAATAGGCTCAAGTTTGTTCACTACTGATTTTAAGTTTATAGGGTGTTTTTTTTCAAAAAAAAATTTACATGTAGTGTGTAAGGATCAATATGTGATCATATTTGGGGGCAAGTGCACAAAGATGCATACCCGATTATGATAAATAATCAGGATAACAAGTTAAAATGTAGATAGTCTAATATCATGTGAACTAGATAACATGCACTGCTTCAAATATTTGGAATGTCTAATATCATGTGAACTAGATAACATGCCCTGCTTCAAATATTTGGAATGATGTCTTTGTTAATGACTTGTGTGAACACATTAACATATGATATTAAATACCCAATTACATGCACAATTTGTAATTAATCACTCATACAAGAATGCACAATTGGTAATTAAGCAATCAGGTTTGTTAATATGTGTGCACACCGCAAGGTAAGTGTTTTATAAGGTTAATGTTGGTTCATTTATGTTCATAGCTTGTTCACGTTGGTTCATCGTTGGCCCATGTACATGGATGTGAATATATGTTAATTTTAAGGACGTATATAAATGTGAATATGTGGGCCAAAAAATCCACACATAGTACCAAAATGCACATATTCTAATGCATGTTCATATCGTGTTCACATTTGTTCATTTCCAATGCACATATGAACAATTATGTTCATATCAGATGGTAGAAGAACAAGTGTTCAATCAAGTAAGCAATTAGTCTTACATCAATGGGGACATGCCATTGGAAATCCGCGTGTTCGTCTGTGCTTAGATCAAAACAAATGCACCTTCTCAATATGACAACTTATATGTTGGTTCATGTACATTCAACCCGTACGTGTGCGTCAACTAATATTGTTAAGATACGCAATTGATCATATGACACGATATGTGTTCGTAAGTTTGTCATTGGTCTCATGTATATAACATGTCCCCGATCCCTATTCAGATATAAGTGATCATAGTGCTTCATATTTGTGATAGATAATACAAAATTAAGTTGAATTGTAATAGTCGTATACGTTTTAAATGTAATGGTTTTAATTTATATCACTATCTACATGATGCAATACTGTATGTGGTCAAATATGTATTATTGTCATTTTGGTCAAATATGTATTATGTTCATAGCTTGTTCACGTTGTTTCATCGTTGGCCCATGTATGAACACGTTGATAACGGATGCTACCTTAATTTGGGGGACGTCTATGGATGTGAATATATGGGCCCAAATATCCACACATAGTCCCAAAATGCACATATTATAATGCATGTTCGTATCGTGTTTATATTTTTTCATTTCCGTCCGACATATGAACATTTATGTTCATATCAAATGGTAGAAGCCGAAATGTTCAATCAAGTAAGCAATTAGTCTTACATCAATGGGGACATGCCATTGGAGATCCGCGTGTGTGTCTGTGCTTAGATCAAATCAAATGTACCCTTTCACTATGACAACTTATATGTTGGTTCATGTACATTCAAATCGTACGTGTGCACAACACACGGTAATTGTTTTATTGGCTTAATGTTGTTTCATGAACAGATCATAGCTTGTTCACGTTGGCTCATCGTTGGCCCATGTATGAAAACGTTCATAACGATAGCTACCTTATTTTGGGGCGACGTCTATCGATGTGAATATATGGGCCAAAAAAGTCCACACATAGTACCAAAATGCACATATTCTAATTTATGTTCCTATTGTCTTCACATTTGTTTATGTTCGTTCAGTTCGTTTACAGC
>NW_020201511.1:33671-53578 GCF_001531365.2 Cynara cardunculus var. scolymus
TAGTATAGTTTAAAAGGAATGTTATTGTTGAGGTATTCCTAAAACAGGCTAACTAATAGGAGTGTTGTAATCCTTTAAAAGTAGCTCCATACCTTGCTGGTGCCTAACTAATCAGTAGGATGCATATGGGGTGCAGAATTGACAGTAATACTAATGCTGATCAAGGAAATATGGACTGCCTTTCTGTTTTAAATGTGTCTAATATGAAACAGAAACACTATATTCTACTTATGTTTACAGATCTTCATATTACTAAATCTTTTTTACCTTTCTGGGTTGATGTGTTAGTTTATGATCATGATGGAGTTATGCACACACACATAAACAGAAAAATAAAATAAATATGCTGTTTCCATTTCATCTTATACACCATACTCACGTTGGTCCATTTATGTTCATATTTTGTTCAAGTTGGTTCATTCTTTGGCCCATTTGATGTCGATGCAGAGGCTGAGGTAGAAAGAACAAATGGTGTACCAAGACCTGTACAAGGCTCGAGTAAAGGCAAAGTTTTGGAAATCCTAAATACCCAGGAACCCATTGGTAAACTTTTCTAATGTTACAATTAATGAACCCTTTTCTTGTTGTTCGATTATTTAAAGTTTTTGTTAAACGATTTTATAACTAGCTTCAAGTTTGGTCACTACTGATTTTAAGTTTATAGGGTGTTTTTTTTACAATTTTTTACATATAGTGTGTAAGGATCGATATGTGATCATATTTGGGGGCAAATGCACAAACATGCATACCCGGTTATGGTAAAAAAGCAGGACACCAGGTTAACTGCTAAAATGTACATACTTCAATATCATGTGAAGTCGATAACATGCACACTTTAAAATTTTCGCGGTTCTTTGGCCGCTTATGCATCAAGGGTCCCACTCAGTTGATTAGCATATCAACATTCAAACCGTACGTGTGAACAACACACGGTAATTGTTTTATAATATGTGTGCACAACACACGGTAATTGTTTTATGAGGTTAATGTTGGTTAATGAACAAATCATAGCTTGTTCACGTTGGTTCATCGTTGGCCCATGTATGAAAACGTTCATAATGATTGCTACCTCATTTTGGGGCGACGTCTATCGATGCGAATATATGGGCCAAACAAAATCCACACAGTACCAAAATGTACATATTCTAATTTATGTTCCCATTGTCTTCACATTTGTTCATGTTCGTTCAGTTTGTTTACAGCCCTAACAATTAGTATAGTTTAAAAGGAATGTTATTGTTGAGGTATTTCTAAAAACAAGCTAACTAATAGGAGTGTTGTAATCCTTTATAAGTGGCTCCATACCTTGCTGGGGCTTAACTAATCTGTAGGATGCATAGGGGGTGCAGAATTGACAATAATACTACTGTTGATCAAGGAAATATGGACTGCCTTTCTGTTTTAAATGTGTCTAATATGAAACAGAAACAATATATTCTACTTATGTTTACACATCTTCATATTTCTAAATCCTTTTTACCTTTCTGAGTTGATGTGATAGTTTATGATCATGATGGAGTTATGCACACACACATAAACAGAAAAAGAAAAAAAAATATGTTGTTTCCATTTCATATACACCATACTCACGTTGGTCCATTTATGTTCATGCATTGTTCAAGTTGGTTCATTCTTTGGCCCATTTGATGTCTTAGCAGAGGCTGTGGTAGAAAGAATAAATGGTGTACCAAGACCTGCACAAGGCTCGAGTAAAGGCAAAGGTTTGGAAATCCTAAATACCCAGAAACCCACTGGTAAACTTTTCTAATGTTACAATTAATGAACCCTTTTTTTTTGTTGTTCAATTATTTAAAGTGTTTGTTAAACGATTTTATAACTAGGTTCAAGTTTGTTCACTACTGATTTTAAGTTTATATGGTGTTTTTTTTTACAATTTTTTACATATAGTGTGTTAGGATCAATATGTAATCATATTTCGGGGCAAATGCACAAACATGCATACCTGGTTATGTAAAAAATCAGGACAACAGGTTACCTGGTAAAATGTACATACTCCAATCTCATGTGAAGTCGATAACATTTACAATTTAAAAATTTTGCGGTTATTTGGCCGCGTATGCATCAAAGGTCCCCCTCACTTGATTAGCATATGAACATTCAAACGGTACGTGTGCACAACACACGGTAATTGTTTTATAATGTGTGTGCACAACACACGGTAATTGTTTTATGAGGTTAATGTTGGTGCATGAACAGATCATAGCTTGTTCATACATTGTTCATGTTGGTTCATTCTTTTGGACCATTTGATGTCGATGCAGAGGCTAAGGTATAACGAACAACTGGTGTACCAAGTATTGCACAAGCATCGAGTAAAGGCAAAGTTTTGGAAATCCTAAATATCCTAGAACCCACTGGTAAACTTTTCTAATGTTACAATTAATTAACCCTTTTCTTGTTGTTCGATTATTTAAAGTGTTTGATAAACGATTTTATAACTAGGTTCAATTTTGTTCACTACTTATTTTAAGTTTATATGGTGTTTGTTTTTTACAATTTTCTACATATAGTGTGTAAGGACCGATATGTGATCATATCTGGGGGCAAATGCACAAACATGCATACCCGATTTGTTATTATAAATGACAATGTTGGTCCTTACACAATAATTTCTTTTGTTTTCAGTTGTTAATGTACATTAAACCCATATGTGTGCATGAATTAATGTTTTTAAGTTACACAATTGTTCACATGACACAATATGTKTTCGTAAGTTTGTCATTGGTTTCACATGTATAACATGTCCCCGATCCTTATTCACATATATGTTATCAGAGTGCTTCATCTTGGTGATAGGTGATACAAAATTAAGATGAAKTGTAATACTCGTCTACSTTTTAAATGTAAAGGCTTTTAATTTATATAACTATCTACATGATGCATTAATTTATGTGTACAATTATTTTACATCACATTCATGTTCACACCGGTTTACATTCAKGTACAGTTTGAAATACCAACGTCTTTWTACGRCTTGTTAATATGTGTGGGTAAATGTGTGAATATGCGTTAATTTTTGTTCATATTGTTGGACATATGTTTGAAAGATACGAACATAAATGAATTTTTAAGATATGAACATAAATGAACCAACGTGAACAAGAAATCATAAACCAAATAAACCCAGTATACCCCACCCGGAGAGGTGAAATGAGGTATGAGGGGGTGGGGTGTACGCAGATCTCACCTCTATCTGAAGAGGTACAGCAGTTCCCGTGAAGCACGTGGTCCCTGGCTTGTGCAAAGTGTGCAAAAAGAAAGAATAAAACTTGCTCAAACCAAATTACTGAGAAGGAACATAACAAGAACTTCAAAATAAGAAAGACAGAACTAAAATGTGACAACACTTTAGGAGTAAATCAATAAAATAAAATATGAGCAATTGTAATATCACAAGCAGGTAGCAAAATACCTTGTCATGAATTCCCCTCAAAAKCCTATGAGCCGCCTGGCCTGTARTTGAATCAGCTTCCTTATATTCTTCAAATCTCAGCTGAAATCCAACATAGCACACCTTTAGAATCAGACAACAAGATATAAAAGAAATTTGCCAAAAAATATGTTTATTTCATCCACTCCATCACTGCCAGTCCTTCTAGTCGTTGAGTTAGTGTAGTATGCTCCATTAGAACACCCATATGTAACAGTAGAGCTCTGAAAGGTGAAGCTATGAGCTTGTGGAAGTGAGCATCGGTTATTAATCATACCAAACTCATCCCCAAATTGTGTTTGCCTTTGCACTCTAACTGCAACAAGGAAACCGGTATTCATTAGCATCATTGTTAAGTACATCAAACTTTGCTCACAGATCAGCACCCCACAACAAATATAATTGCATTTGCAGATTTTTCCTAAAGCATGTAACACAACAATGTTATCTCGCATTGAAACCTTAGATCAATGGTAAGAACACTCCTTTGTGGCTAGAAGGTAAGGAATCCGATACACAAAATAGAATTTAAAAGAAATGATACATCTTTGGCTTTGGCCCACCATCWTTTTTTCTAAATAATAATAATGTCTCAGTTTGTACCCGACTTAAGATACATCACCTATCTCTTCCATTCCCACACTATCTGTCATCATCATCATATAATTTCATGTTCATCTCTACTCTTATTTATCTTGAACATCATAATCTTCAAACACAATAGCTTCCACAAAATGCCATATGCAGGGAAATACTATGCGAATAATGCCATCAATATTTAACTTCTTTTTGAAGGCAAATGCAACTAATAAACTCACACACCCTCCTCGCATTTGGTGAAGTTTAAACTATTGACCTCCTAGGGAGGCCAAAGTCTCGGATACCTTGGTGGTGTTTGGACCATTCTCTAGGTGGTAGTGACTTGGAGGTCATTGTTTCACATTCCTCTTGCAATTACTTTCTCAAAAGAAAGAAACTTAATACACCAATAACAATTCAATCAGGTCCAAAGTTGTTCAAGTTCCATCCAAATTAGTGAACCCCACCTCATTGTTGTGATCCACGGCAAAATTTGTATCATCAATAATTTGCACAAAGTTTAGATATTAGATAAATTGATAGTTTATGATATAAGAGTAAAATAGGAACTCTTTTGATATAGCGTTTTTGTGTTATCAATATATGTTTATATAGAGATTATATAACAAAAAACATGTGTCAACACATGCTTATAAATTTGTTTTGGTGATTGTTGCTTTCCTCTTTCTTTATGCATTKGTTATTTAAAACTTCTCTTGTTGTCTAGATGTTTGGTAAATCTAATCCCTTTCGTTAGGGGCATATTGACTTGCCATCTAGCATTAACAACAACTCAATGGTTGACCTCATATGCTAAATGACATGAAGATGTCGAGTTCTAATTGGCTCATCCTGGCTTTCAACATGGGGAAGCACGTGTCAACACACAGAAACATTTTATGATATGAACATAAATGAACCAACGTGAACAAGATATGAACAGAAATGTAGTTGAAGATATTAACATTAATGACCCAACGTGAACAAGATTGAACATAAATGAACCAAYGTGAACAAGAYATGACTTTTTACAAGGACATATCGGTCATTTTGCTCCATTTTTCAACCTCTGGCTTCTTCGTTGTTATCTTCAAACTGATCAACCCAAAATCATCGTAATCTTATTAGAAGCATTTTCACATCTTATGCTTTCTGAAGAAAACAAAGACCTGAAAAAGTTAAATACCATCGTCTTCACTTTTATAAACTTGAGGCCAACATGCCCATTCACCGGTAGGTTTATTCATTGGTTGACATTGTTTTGATGTGTGAGGAACCGAACCAACGTGAACATAAATGAATGTTTACGTATCACAAAATTGAATCACTGCTTTTAAGTTTGTAGGTTGTTTTTTTTTCAATTTTTTACATATAGTGTGTAAGGATCGATATGTGATCATATCTGGGGGCAAATGCACAAACATGCATACACGGTGTGTTATTATAAATAACAATGTTGGTCCTTACACAATAATTTATTTTGTTTTCATTTGTTCATGTACATTCAAACCGTACGTGTGCGTGAATTAATGTTTTTAAGTTACCCAATTGTTCATATGACACCATATGTGTTTGTAAGTTTGTCATTGGTTTCACATGTATAGCATGTCCCCGATCCTTATTCACATATATGTTGTGACTAAGAGTTTAATAAGGTTAACAGCTTCTACCTTAGTTTGGGGGACGCCAACGTATGTGAATAAATGGTCAAAAGAATGCACACCTAGTACACAAATGCACAGATTGCCATTTATGTTCATGACGTGTTCACTTGCGTACATCATTAGCCGATATATGAACGATTTATGTTGAAATCAAATGCTATAAGCAGGAATGTTCAATCAATTAAGCATTTAATTTTAAATCGATGGGACCCTACTTACAATGTGTATAATGAATAGCTGCATATTATTTGATCTAATCACACACACACACATCTTAATGGCATGGTTTTTCTTGCTGGATTGTTATTGACAGCCTGCAAGTTGTCTGAATCATATAAATGGTACTCTCACATAATATGAACATATTTCCTGGCCAACTTCAATAACTTGATTCATCTAATCCAAGTAACTCAGCAACAAGATGTTGGCAAATATGGTTAGCCATGAACATCAAATGGCATGTGCACAACACACACACACACACATAGAATGGTGATGTCCTTCTGGTCTGCTGCTGTTTTTGGGTATGCTTCAGTTTGGTTTACAAGTTTGGTTAAGTATATAAAGGCCTTCCTCGACTGCCTTTTTGTTCACACTGCTTCTAATATGAACCAAGAATGCTGTATTCTTTATATGTTTACATTGATTCATATTACAAAATCCTTTTTAACTTTTTGAGTTGATGTGTAGGGTATGATCATGATGGATTTGTGCACACACACATAGACAGAAACAGAAACAAAAATCATATATGTTGTTTCCATGTCATCTTATACACCTTGTTCCCAATGGATATTATATATATATATATATATATCTTGTTCAAGTTGGGTCATTTTTGGACCATATATGTACACAATTTATCTGCGTCTACCTTAATTTTGTAGGACGTCAACGGATGTGAATATAAGTGCCAAAAAAACACACACGTAGTACCAAACTGCACAGCTGTTAATTTGTGTTCACACTCTAATAATGTAAACCAACTTGAACGTGTGTGCGAACCTATGTTCTTACATTACATAAGGGTTGATATATGCATATTTCTGTTCGTAGAATAACAACGGTTATATGCAACACGAGTTATTTATTAAATTGTTGGCTGAAGGTGCATATATACTTTATTGTCTTCATACACGTTCACGTTTGATTTTAAACCCTTGTGGTTATCGATATGAAACTTGTGGTTATTGATGCAGATTTAAAAGTCACCAAACCAATCGTTCAACAAACTAGTAAACAAGCCGCACGAGTTGGAAAGGTGTCGGAAAGGTCGGGCAATCAAGTATACAAAGTACCATTACCGCAAGGTAATACATATCCTTAAATAACTTCTTCAAAAGTTTGATGATGTTTGATATTTCATAGGTCTATCCGCCACTCACCTCAAGACCTAAATTCGAACCGTCCCTTAATATGCATCATATTCAAAAATGTTTGTAGATGTTCATTTCCAATTCCTTGAAGGTTAAAAGTTCCCGTTTTTGTGTAATTTCTTTAATTCTATATTTTTTTATAATTAATTGAAGTATAAAAACGAACTAACTTATTTTTGGTTTAATAAAATAATTTTTTAAAATAATAATTAAGTATTCTGTTAAAAATCAATGATTATCTTTGATTATATTTTAATTTTTTTATATTTGAAATGATGTTCACAATGTATTTGATTATATTTATATGCAGTTTGGTTACATGAATTCAAACATGCAGTTTTAATACGATGTACTCATGTACATTTTACTTGTAATCTTGAGTTTTAAGTAACTCTGCAACAAGATGTTGGCAAATATGATTAGCCATGAACAGCGAATGGCATGTGCACAACACACATACACATAGAATGGTGATGTCCTTATGGTCTGCTGTTGTTTTTTGGTCTGATTTAGTTTGTTTTACAAGTTTGGTTAAGTATATAAAGGCCATCCTCGAATGCATTTCTGTTCACGTTGCTTCTAATATGAACCAATAACACTATATTCTTTATATGTTTACATTGATTCATATTACCAAATCCTTTTTAGTTTTTTGAGTTGGTGTGTAGGGTATGCTCATGATGCATTTATGCACACACACATACACAGAAACAGNTGTGTAGGGTATGCTCATGATGCATTTATGCACACACACATACACAGAAACAGAAATAAAATATGTTGTTTCCATTTCATCTTATACACCTTGTTTACAATGGATAATTAATGTTCATAACTTGTTCAAGTTGGGTCATTTTTGGACATATGGAAAGATTGTGTTGATGTTTAAACTAATTACACACTTCAATTGTTTTGGTCAACTAATTTATACAGCGAACACAAACTRTATAYTGTTTATATATAATTAKTTGAGTATGTATAACGTAATAAAATATTTACMCCTAACAAAAGCGCACATTGAAAATATGATGGTCTATGATATTGTGGAGTTAATTTTTAACGTAGTTTGGTAATGAATGCAGCTTTGGATCCGGAAATGGTTTCGGGCGATAATGTCCGTAATGAAGTTAAGTCGCCGAATGAGATAATGCAWGCGCCACGAAAGGTGAACATKGAACAAGGTAAGGAAGGCACGGTAGAACATAATGATGTGAAAGGGTACTCTTTAGCAATTAGAACCAGGACATCTCTGAAGGCATTGTGGGAGACGGTTAAAGCATTAAACATTAACCAAAGGGCAGCAATCAAGGAGATGRGATTTGATGYGTTGMTGGACATGACTTTAGACGGCATTCCGTCTAAATTAGKTCATTATGTCGTGGATTTRTTAGACACATCGACTATGACAATACAACTGAGGGATGGACAAATACCAGTTACGGTCAAGTCGATACATGATGTACTGAGGCTGCCAACGGGAGGATTAGACTTGAACCTGATTGAACCATCCAAATGCAATGATGTTGTTGTTTCAGCATGGCGCAAACAATTCAGTAAAGATCGGATGAGGCCAAAGGATGTGATAAATTTTATTCAGAAATCAGATGACGCGGGTGTGATGTTCAGGCTGAGTTTCTTGGTCATCGTTGTGAACAAGCTTGCAGAATGCAGCAGAGTCGGTGTTTGCAATTTGGGGTTCCTCARYCSCGTTCATAGCTTAGACATGATCCYAAGAATTGRCTGGTGCAAGTACGTGTATGATTGCATAGGTACGAGCAAGTTGTGTTGGAAAAGAGACAGTTTTCTGTCATTTTACGCAGGCCCTCTAACATGTTTAACGGTAAGAACGTTGATCCTTGACAATATATAAATAAACAGTGTTTGTTATTATTCATTCAACTGCTATGTTTACTTTCTGCAGATGTTATATGTTCAAGCAACAACATGTGACGGCATTCAGAACCAACATCAAGCATATCCATTGAGAACTTGGACATTGGATTTACTGAGGAGAAGACAAGACTTGGAGCTTAATAGAGGGGGGTTTTGATACACAAAATTGACATGTACTAAACCTGTTGAGCGAGGAGCGTATGATCAAACAACCATAGATCATCACACAGCAGACGATAGACCTGAGTCTAGCAAAGCCAAAGAAGCAGAAAATCAGAATGTGACTAAAGAGTTAACTTAAATAAATTGATTCAATGTTTGTGCTACTTTTTACGCATGTTCTTCTGCTTTCATATTGTGCATAATGTCTTATGGTCAGCTGTTGTTTTTGGCCCATCTATGATCACATAGTAGCAGCTGATCCGTTAATTTTTTGGTGCGTAGATATGTGTTTGGATATGGGCCCATGTATGAACATATATTTAAGTATGTACATACATTACAAAAAATTATAAAGATGTTCACGGTGGTTCATCCATGGTCCATGTATGCACACAGATTAACGGATGACAATGTTTTCTTTTGGGGGGTCAAAATATGTGTATGAATATGTGAACCTTTGTCAATACGGACTGTAAATGTGTGTTCACAATCTGCGTAAGAAATCATAATTCGAGTTTTATGCAACTCTCTGCTTCATTCAGCATTTCCACTTCACATACAGATGTGTCTTTTTTTATCGTCAAACACACAAGATTGACTTAATTATATTTGTTGTTTGCACATACCACATTGTTACGTATTTTTCTTGCTTTACAATTTGTGCATGGGTTTGCAGGAATGCATCATAATGATGGGTGAGCGAATCGCGGATCTCCGTTCTTCAAGGACGAAAATAGACACGTTGCTGCAAGCATATGTCGAACGTTTTTCCGGTGACAGATGTTTCAACCAATTCAAAAAGGAACTGGCAAGAATGTTCAAAGACAGCATATGGGAGACCCGACAGGATGAAGATCAATGTAGTGACAAAGGATTGGCGGTTGTTGATGTAACTCCTCCTAAGATGACGACCACATCCGATCCTGTGATGTTATCACCGTTATCACAATTTTGGACGAGCCCCACCGTGATTGTAGAGGTTGACCGGGCATCAAACGAGAGAGCTGCTATCACAGCAAAAGGAGTAGGATCTAACACAGACCCGAAGCTGTTGGAAAAGGTGAAGATGACATCGTTAGAAGCACAATTAGAGAGTGTGGGGAGGGTTCGAAGTAGAGGCATAGATGAATGTGAAAATCGGGCAAGTAAACTGCGTAGACGTTCACAAACAGGTACTTGATATGTAGGTTTTTTCGTGTGTTAATAACTTCACCTCGTTCCAATGTTTATCACATAAATAACAAAGTTTTTAACACAATGATCATCACTATGTCGTATTAGAACACCGTGTTGACGTTGGTTCATGGTTGGACAAGATATCAACACAAACTAACAGCTGCTACCTTAATTTTGTGGGGCGTCTGTTGAGGTGAATATATAGGCCAAAAGGAATGTTTACACGGCTTCATAATAACAATTCTTTTTTAATTTATTGAGTTTATGTGGTAGATATGATCATGATGGATTTATGCATACATATTGACGTTGGTCCAGCCATATATGAACACAAATTAACAGCTTCCACAATAATTTGGTTTGGCGTATATGGTTGTGTATATATGGGCAAAAGAATGCACATTTAGTACAAACATGAACAGCTGTTAATTTATGTTATTGTCTTGTCCACGGTGCGGATTTATGAGAAGGTGCATATGATATGATCATAAGCGCACACACACTAATGTTTCACACACAAAGAAAGGGTGCACGTAAACACCAAAGTGTTTCACACCCCGTTCATCACTAAATCATATAAGAACGTCGTAGTGATATATCAAACAAATAACACCCATTTTATAAACACCATTTTGCATGCGTGTACACAAGTACGTATACGAACATACATGCACATATATTTTATGCACTGGCTACCATCATTCGTGTAACAACGTCCAAGAAATTGATTCGTATGCAGGTATCGATGCACCAGCTTTCTATTTGGGAATAAGTCCCTCTAAGGAAGATGTCATTGCTTGTGCTGGTATTTCGAAAGCAATAGATGGACACGAAAACGTCATATCTACAATGCCAAAAAGAGACCTGAAACTGAGCTTTAAACTACGTTCACCTTATGTTACGCGTGCGGTTACGTTCAAGGTGAGTAGTGACGAAAGAAAACTACAGGATTGGATATTACGAGGCATAGGCGGAACTCTGTAAGTTAAATTGTCCAAATTTTAAAGGTTATTTTGTACAAATATGTGTTATTGTCAATTTGGATATTACTACCTAACGAATTAAACATGTAGTGAATCGGTTTTCATGACAATAAAAGGGAAGACAGTGACACGTCAAACAATGCAATCCCTTGTATCTCAAAGCATGGTTAGCACAGAAATTATAGACGTGTGGTCGATGGTTCTTAACAAAAAGGAGAGGTTGAGGAGCAATGAGTCTCCTAGGTGCTACTTTGTACAAACGGACATTTCGGTAATAGTATATGAATGAATGTCGATATAATTGCCATATAAATGAATTGTAGTCTATAATTAATCGTATTCGTTTGTTAATAATTGCAGATGGATGCTATTATTAGGGATGAAGATTTGAATGTTAACCAGAGGTATGATAGATTCCGAAAGAACATCACGAGCTGCATGAACAATGATAAATAATTGATCAGTATGCGTAACATTGATCTAGTAAATCTTTTAACTTCGATCGAAACTGTACGTATGCTATTTAAGCATTAATCCAAATAGTATCAACTAGATACAGCTTTTAAAAATTGTAGGTCTTCTTCCCGGTTGTAGAACCGTTGTTCTATTACGTTCTAGTATTCAATCTGAAGCGCCCATCAATAGCCATATTAGACAGCCAGACTCGGGATGGAAAAGTGGATGATATATGGCTCGAGCACTGTAGGCTTGGTAAAACAACTTAAAATTTCTTTTTGTTATGATCACTATGGACATATATTTATCTTTTGCCATTCTTTATCATGTATGCAGCAATATATGATGATAATGCACCTACTAAAAGAGGGGCACGGGGCGTGGAAAGTGTATGCTGAAATGGATCAGGACCATATCAAGACACGGTGGCAATTCCGAGAGAATACCGTAGACCCTGGTGTTATGTTAATGCGGCACATGGAGACATTCTTTGGAGGAGACGTAATGAAATGGGAATGTGGGTTGTATAAAGAGAGTACGAAGCAAAAGAGACAGTTGAAGGATCTCAGGACCAAATATTGTTCGAAGATGCTACTAAACGATGAGAACATCCTAAGACATCTACAGTATCGGATGTAGAAAGGTTCATTGCGATGGAGACATCGTACGATGCTAGGAAAAACCGTGGTGCACGACTGATGAGTCGGGGGAAGAAATAGATGTTTGCTTATTTTATCTTGACACATTTATGTTAGTTGGTTTTTCGTACCACTTACCTATTGGATATTTTTGGTAGCGTAACGTTTTCAGACATAAACGCACGTCATGTGTGTTCATACATTCTCCGTATTTGATTAATCAAAGCTTTTTTTAGGCTTATTTTTGCACCGTTTTGATATCAACAAATTTATATTGCGTTATCGTGACAATGCACCTCGCCTGACACTGTTTCACCTTATAGATTGTAGTATGACATTCATTATACTGTATGTAGTGTAAAACATTAAGAACTAGAATTATGCTTAACAATTCATTAGGCATATCAAATTATGACATTATCAGTTGAATGATTGTTGTGCACGAACAAAAACAAATGATAAACATTAGTGAACATCAATGGGAACCTGTTTACCGTGTGTACAACAAAAAGTTGCATATCATTTGATCCAATCACACACACACACACATCTTAATGGCATTGTTTTTCTTGCTGTGTAGTTTGATTGTTATTTACCAGCATGTTTTTTTTTTTTGTCTAAAACGGTGTAAATGGTATTCTCACATAAGATTAGTACATTTTCTGGTCATCTGGAATAACTTGATGGATCTAATCCAAGTAAATCAGCAACAAGATGTTTGGCAAATATGGTTAGCCATCAACAGTAAGTGGCATGGTTACTTGAACACTACATCATAACTTMAAACAYACATACTAGMATAAATAATACGAACGAACATCATACAAATAATATACAAAATCAAGTTTCTGTCAAGYARTATCAACTTCGGCATTTATTTTTGTAACAAATCAAAAGCTTGATAACCAAAAGACAACAGTTTTATTGTCAAGACCCTCCGAATACAAGAAACGTCAACATATGAATCATACCRAACAATACAAAAACATGACAAGATCGGATGAAGTTCAATATTGTTCACGAAAACACTTACCAAATCATATATTGTCGGTAAGTATGAACACCGCACTTACGGTGGTTTTATTACTTAGTCTTGGAAATAACAACTAGTGACTAAGACATTTGTTAATAAGTAATAAAACGAAAAGTAGACGATGTATGTCAATCATAATATAACATAAACCGAAATCGGCGCATGACGAAATGTAAAATTGACAAAAACGAAGCACCACTAAAATGATGATATTTCCAGTACTTGGACAACTGATTACTTCAATTCGGGGCAATTGCGTGAGTCATGTCCCGTACGTTGGCCACATGTCGCACATTTTCGACGGGTTTTCTTGCTTACGGACTGTATTTTCTTAGACACGCTTACCAACCTCTTACCAGTACCACAACCCTTGTTCCTTATTCCAGATGGTGGGTGGAAACACCAAGGTGATCTCTGATTGCATCCAACTTTTGTTGGGATGGGTCTTCATACGGTACCTCTTTCTCGATATCAACCATGAAATTGTCGAGATTCTGCTCCAATCTAGTCAGTATCGATTTACCATTCCGGGCGATGCTTATAATGTCGTCGACTTTGGAGTATACATCAATTATAGACTTATCCTTCTCCGCATCCACCTCACCGTATCGAACCCTAGCGGATTGTATCTGGACAGGGACCAAATTTTGTTTCCATAGACGTAAAACGTATTGGTTCGGAATACTTTCAACTTCGTCGTTTATTAGAACCTTAAATGCATGACGACACAGATACCTGTTACGCGTGAATAAATTGCACTCGCATTCGACCGTGTTGGCTGGGTAGTTTCAGGAGACCTAAAATAGCTACATTAGGTTCCGAATAAACAACAGCTTATATTGACCGAAGAATTTAAAAGACATTAGTATCTATGTAAGGAATATAGTACCAGATACGTGGTGTTGACAAACGATTTCTTGTTCTTGTGGCTTATAATGAACGTTTTGAGATCATCCCGACATTCGACAGTCTCTATACCACAAAACCACACAGCCTTTTTTAATTCCTTTTGGATGTCAAATAACACATTTCGACTATATACCCTTACTGCTTGACTTTATAAGCGCAATAGAGTAACCAACTTTGGATATGTTGTCCTCGTTATTGTTTCATGCACAGCTTGCTTGTACCTTTGTTTCTCTATAGCAACGTCATAATTATTAAGGAACTGAACCAAATCAAACCAGTATGATTCGTATATGTTAATATACGAATTCGAACTCTCGGATCTTGATGTTGTTTTCATAAGACCAGACATCGGTGTGTCATTATAATACGCCGGAATCTATGATGCGCGGATTTCATACATTTATGTGAACCACGGATCACCACCTAAATTGTATTGTTCGATCATCTCTTGCCACTTGGTCTTGAATTCCGATGGGCCAATATTTATGTTCCACACGAGCTTGTTAATAACCTTATTGAACAGAGGATCTTGATTTAGGGCGACACTGACCTGCGGACGTATCAATCACAATATGAACCTATGAACAGTGTCATTTACTTATGAAATAGAGTTGTTTATTAAAGTGTACTTACCTTAGAAGGCACTTTCTTCATTATGTGCCACATACATAGTCGGTGATTAGCTTCCGTAAACACCAACGGGACGGCTTGCTTCATCGCCGAACATTGATCCGTAATCACAAAAACTGGTTGTTTGTCATGGCATTTTAGGAAAGCTCTTAGAACCCATGTAAAGTTTTCAATTGTCTCACCACTTATTAACGTTGATCCGACGACAACCGAAGGTTTGTGATTGTCAACCGCCAAAAAGGGAACAAAAATCATCGCATGCCTATTAGGTAAAATAAAAGTTATAATAAAATACCAACGAGTACCATACATCAAAAAAACTGATTGAACTTGAAAATCTTACTTGTTGGTGCGAAACGTCCCGTCGAACGAAATTACATCCCCAAACTCTTTGTAGTTAACTCTAGCGACCTCATCTGCCCAGAAAATGGCACCCAACTCCTGATCATTGCACTTGTACTCGAAAAAATACCCGGAAACAATATCTCGCCTATTGGATAGTTTATTGATCAACATCTTCGCATCCTTTATCCCAACACATGCAACTGCATCTCTCTTGAAATTCTTAAAGTCGATCTCAGAACATCGATTGTGCTCAAACCCACCATTCAATGCCGTTTGTATATGGTGAGCCATAATCGCACCGACTTTGTAGCTCGAGCTATTCAGGACAATTTTGAAATCCGTATACTTCATCTGTCTATTTTTCCTTGAGAAACGTCGATCGTTAGTATATAATAGCGCATGATTATGTGCCTCGACAAACTCATATATCTCGTAACCGGACTTATCCTTTTTCAAATGGATTTTTATGCATGCTAAACATCCACAACATTTAAGGTTTGTGTTACGGTATCTCCTTTCACCAGACTGAATATCCATGGAATCAAAAAACTTTGTGTTTGGTGTTCCCTCCCTATTACATACAAACCATCTTGTTTGTATGTCCTCGTTCTTGTTTGTTTTTTTGGCATGCAGACGAACATCAAAACCAGCATTGTCCACATATGTCCTATACATCTTTTCCGCGTCATTTATAGTTAAGAATTGTGAGTTGATCTTTGTTTTAAGCTCGTCATCAACCTTGGGGATAAAAAACTGATTTCCTTGTTAACACTCCTCGACAGCGTACTCCGGTTCATGTTCTGATATTGTAAGAATAGGAACACCTGTTGATACAATAATATCTTGTAACAAATAATCGTACGGTGTTCACATCTTGTGTTCAATGAACACACATAGGTAAACAATTGGACGATGAATATGATTAACGTAAAATAGCAGGATAACATGTTAAAATGTACATACTCTAATGTCATGAAAAAATTTGGAAAGATGTCAATGTATGACGCATATAAACACATTAATAGATGCAATTAACCACCCAATAATATGAACAATTGCAAACAATTGGAACACATCATGGAAAAATCGCAAATAAAAAAATTTGATGTAAATTTTTCAAAAAAAGACCATGAACGAATGGTGAACATAACAGGAACCATATGTATATGTGCATCTACACGGAAAAATGAACATGAACATGAACAAGAACCATGTATCTATGAACATGAACAGGAACAAATCATGAACGTGAACAAGAGCCATGTATATAAACATGTATGTTGACATTACCAAATGAACGAATGGTAAACATGAACAAGGACCATATATATGTTCATATGAACAAGGATTATATATATATATATATATATATATATATATAAACATGAACAAGGACCAAATATAAAGGCATTTTATAATTAGTTGACCACTCGTAGTTAACGATTTTCATACGTTAGATGAAAATTCACCATGGTGAGAGAATATCATAGAAATAATATGAGATGGACTATAAAAAACAAAACACATCGTAATGAACATACTTTCGATCAATATGAATCTAAAAAAAATTATTACCAAGACATTCAGTTTGGTTGATTTCATGATTTTCCGACCTCGAACTCGGATTGCCTTCATAAACCATTGTAATCTCCGCGGTGTTGTCGATTTCTTTTCCTTTACGTGAACAAGATATGAACATAAAATGCATTTTATAATTAGTTGACCACTCGTAGTTAACGATTTTTATACATGAGATGAAGATGCACCATGGTGATAGAATATCATAGAAATAATATGAGATGAACAATAAAAAACACACCACATCGTAATGAACATACTTTCGATCAATATGAATCTAAAAAAAATAAAAATCTATTACCAAGACATTCGGTTTGGTTGATTTCATGATTTCCCGACCTCGAACTCTGATTGTCTTCATAAACCATTGTAATCTCCGCGGTGTTGTCGATTTCTTTTCCTTTACGTTTATCCATATTAGCTTGATCGACGTCGAATATCATTACTATCGTGTTTCTTATGTCATTTAAAACTCATACAATAATGAGCATGGAAGATGAATACTAAAGAGAAAGACATTAATTAAATGAATGATTATTTTTTGGGATATGATTTTTTGTAACATCATACAATAATGAACATGGATGATGAATACTAACAAGAAAGATATTAATTAAATGAATGATTATTTTTTGGGATATGATTTCTTGTAACCCCCCCCCCCTCCCCCCCAACAATTAATTGTTTGGGGGTTACATATGTAATCAAATTACTAAAATACCTTTGGAAGTTAAAAATGAACAAGACATCAACCTACAATAATGAATGAATTTGATTGGTTGAGAGGGTTTTCAAAGTTAACACAAAATTGTTGGTTAACATTTGATTTTCCCTCTATATATATATATATATAGAGAGAGAGAGAGAGAGAGAGAGGATCATATGAACAATTCTTTGCGAACTTTTTTCATCTCATGAACCAACTATATTTGCAATGGCCCCCCTCTCTATTTATATGTGTGTAAATGAATAGTACCTATCTCATAGGTATTCCGTAGAAAGAGTGGCCCAATCCGAGGATCTCATGTCTTCTAAAATATATTGTTCTTCTGTACACAACCATCATGTTGACAAGTCTCTACTTGTCAAACATGTCCCCCAAAGAATCTGATTCCATAAAAACGTATGGAACAAGATTCAAATAAGAAAAAAATAAATTAAACTCTTTTAATTATTTATTATCCTTATTCATATATACATTTTATGTGTATGACCCATTAGGACTTTATCACGTTGACAGTAATTATAATCTTATTTATAATTATAAACAAAGAGAGACATTTAGTAATACATCATCGTTATCCAAATGATAAAGTTTGATGATTCAGCTAAGCAACAAACCATATGATCATTATCAGTATAAAAATTTATGTTCATTTGGTTAGATATTCAGTATGGACACGAGGCACCATGTGTCATCCTCGTTATGTTCCATCCTTAGTTTCTCGATTCTAGAATATATTGATAAGACATATATCATATCCTATACTGATTATCAGTATGTTATATTGGTCATCTAAGTATGCATGCACCTTCTTAGTACTAACAATCGAGGGGCCCAAAGGTATCACTCTCGTCATACAAGAGGAATAAATCTTATTTTTATCCATTCTAGTACTTCTAAGTGATATATAATATACCAAAAACATTTTGTCATTCAGTTAAGGAATGATTAGAATCAGTTATCAAAGTACATCACTCATGCAAAGCAAACTCCATGATATCAAGTCAAAGGACTAACTGTAAAATGACCACATGAGAAACGTCTATGACACTCATATGGTATCCAATGATAAGTCATGTCCAGTACAAAGATCCCATCTTATACCCATATGTGGATTTTGTATCTCTATACGAATCCCTGCATATACTAGTCGTACTGTATTAATTCAACCTAAACCCAAATCAATACTTGACAAGTGACATTTTAGAATACATTATTCTAAGGTTATTTTTACATTTAGATATAACGCAAAATATTCCATAAACAAAATAATTGGGCAATGCCTTTCAATAAATATAATGACACAATGTCCAAACAGAATCACCCAATGATTGGCTTTTGGGCATATACTTTAGCATCTGTTACCCTCAAAGATCAACATCTTTGTTATAGAGCTCTTACGGAAGGCTTCCATATCGGGTGGCTTTGGGAGATTGTGGAATTAATTTGGATTCGATTCCTTGTCTGATTTGTAATGATTTGTAGGAAACTTTGGACCATTATCATGTGGGTTGCAAGTTTGCATCAGAAGTTTAGGAAAGGATTTAGAAATGGTAGGGATTCGAGTCCATCTTAGGTAACACAACATCTCTCATTCTCAATCACACCGATAGCGCTTATATTTTAGGTCCGTTCTGAAGGTTTTGGCAAGTAACGATTTACCCAACAACTTACTTGATATAACAACTTGGTATACCAAAACAAGTCACTTCTGCAGAGGTTTTCTTCTCCGATATCCAAGTTCATGTGTATGATTCGATCTCGAGACGTTCCCGTAAAGATTTTATCCCTTGGGACAGTTGGTTGACGGTTTTGCTCCAAAATCCTTGTTGAGCTTCTCGTTCCTCTCGGTTTCTCATTGGTTTGTTTTTTAGATTATTGGTGTTTCTTTGCTTTGTTGTGTAACTTTTTCTTCTCTTTTTTGTTTTGTTCGTCCGTGGGTTGGGTCTGCTTTTGTTCACTGCATCTAGCTGCTTTCTCAAATGTGTGACTTTTGTTGCTTTTTTAATATACTTTGCTACTTTCCAAACAAAAATGTTTGATAGTTTATCTATTAATACTTTTTAATATTTAATCATTCAAAATGAAAAAAGATAAATGCTTTTACATTAATATATATATATATATATATATATATATATATTATAGCATCCACAGTGATAGAACCTCCAAGAACCTCATTTACTATATTTTTTTCATTGTCACCTAACAAAATAAGATTCTCAATAAAACTCCATAATGAAAGTTCTTACAAAAATCTCAATTTTCTTTTCTAATTTATGTAATGTAATATCATTTATATATTATTAT
>NW_020201511.1:56028-57898 GCF_001531365.2 Cynara cardunculus var. scolymus
AATTTTAACTAGACTTATTTCTTTGTTTCTCAACACCCTGATCTTTCTGTTGATTACAGCTTCCGGTGTTTCCACAAAATTCAGCTTACTGTCTAATTGGATCTCTGATAACGATATAGCTAAACTCGAATCAACCAAACATTTTCGTAAATTCGACACATGAAAAGTATTGTGAGTTAGATTCAGTTCTTCTGGCAGCTCTAACTGATATGCTACTGGCCCAATTCGCTTACATATTCTGAACGACCCTACGTACCTTGGACTGAGCTTCCCTTTCTTTCCAAATCTGATGACACCCTTCCATGGCGAGACTTTTAACATCACAAAATCACCTATACTAAACTCAATTGGCTTTCGACGATTATCTGCATAACTTTTCTGGCGATCTTGTGCTGTTTTTATTCTTTCACGGATCTGTTCGATCTTTTCAGAAGTTTCTTGAACAATTTCAGGACCCGTCAACTGTTTCTCACCTACTTCATTCCAACATAACGGCGTTCGACATTTACATCCATACAACACTTCATACGGTGCTGCTTGGATACTGGAACGGTAACTGTTGTTATATGCAAACTCTATCAATGGCAAGTGATCTTCCCATGATCCCCCGAAGTCAATAATACAACTTCTTAACATATCTTCGAGAGTTTGAATAGTTCTTTCACTCTGCCCATCAGTCTGCAGATGATAAGTTGTACTTAATTGAATTTCAGACCCTAAAGCTTTCTGTAACCTTTCCCAGAACTTTGAAGTAAACCGACTATCTCTATCAGAGATAATGGACAATGGAACACCGTGTCTGGTAACAATTTCTTTGATGTAAATATGCGCTAACTTTTCTAATGAGTATTTCTCTCTTATTGGTAGAAAATACGCATATTTGGACAAACGATCAACAATTACCCAAATCGCGTCATACCCCTTTGGAGTTCGAGGTAACTTCATAACAAAATCCATGGTAATGTGATCCMATTTCCATACAGGTATTTCTAACGATTGAAGACTTTCATACGGCTTTTGATGTTCAATCTTAACCTGTAAACATGTCAAACACTGTTCCATATATCGAGCTATGTCTCTTTTCAATCCTGGTCACCAATAAAAAGATTTCAAATCTCTATACATCTTATTGGTGCCTGGATGGATAGAGTATCGGGACTTAAGACTTTCATTAAGTATCATACTTCAGATATTTCCAAAATATGGTACCCAAATTCGCCCTTGAAAACACATAATTCCTTTGTCATTTGGTTCCAGGTAGAAATCATTTTACCCAACCTTTCTGATTTGATAAGATCTTCTTTCATAGCTTCCTTCTRACATCTCAGAACTTCTTTATGAATATCAGGGACTAAACTTATTATCATTGCCACCGTTTTAATAGTTCCGCTCATTTCTTTTCTACTCAAAGCGTCAGCTACCACATTGGCTTTTCCTGGGTGGTAAAGGATTTCACAGTCATAATCATTAACAAGTTCAATCCACCAACGCTGTCGCATATTTAAATCTTTCTGGCTAAACAAATGATGTAGACTCTTGTGATCTGTGAAAATTTGACATTTTGTTCCCAGAAGATAATGCCTCCAAATTTTTAGAGCGAATACTAATGCAGCTAATTCCATATCATGAGTCGGATACTGCTTCTCATGATCCTTCATTTGTCTTGATGCATAAGAAATCTGTTGGGTTCAAGTTAGAGCGTTAAAGTTGTATTCAAGTTTCTCCTTAGAATAGCTTTATTATGTAATAGTATAGTTTTACTATTTCCTGGTATAAATAGTATTTTCCTTTGTAATTGTAATTACCAAGTCATTAGCTGAATTGTAATCAAGATTAGAGCTGTAAATTTCTCTCTCTCAATCAAATCAAT
>NW_020201512.1:0-11933 GCF_001531365.2 Cynara cardunculus var. scolymus
ACACACACATTCCATATATAGAAAAGTTTCTCTGAAGAAGTTGAATTGCACAGCAAGGAGAAGGAGATAACAAAAGCTTTGATTCTCAATTTGTAAAGGTGAGTGTATTAAGAGCTTTGGATATGAATTKCTTTCATACAKATTGATAAGCATTTGGAACTGGWTATATTGAATTTTATAGCATTTTATGAATGTTCTTGATTAAACCGTACAAGTGTTSTCCGGATTGTAATCYGGATAACTAAACCGGCCAARWGGTAACCGGTATATTATCTAAACYGGCCAAGAGGTGACCGKATATCATCTAAACCGGTCATGTGGYGATMGGTATACTTCTAAACCGCTTGTGAGAAAAGGTTTAAGTCTATAAACCGGCTAAGGGGTGACCAGTATAATTTAAACCGGTCAAAAGGTTAAATGATGTGTTGTCCGGTATACTCTAAACCGGACAAAGGGTGAACGGTATATCATCCAGTTTAATCTAAACCGGACAACGATATAATTGAAGTATTGACCGGACTTGTAAACCGGACAAGAATGTTATATTTTCATGTTTTTAATGACTGGATTGCTAAACCGGACAAGGGAGTTGGTTTATTTTCAGTGTTTTGACCGGACTTCTAATCCGGACAGGTTTGACTGGACTTCTAATCCGGATGAAAAAGAGAATGTTTTGGAAATATTTATGATATGAGCAGTATAAACTGAGTGTGAGATGGCGGTGTAACCGCGAGAGTGATATGAGCAGTATAAACTGCGTGTGAGATGGCGGTGTAAACGCGAGAGTGATATGAGCAGTATAAACTGCGTGGGAGATGGTGGTGTAACCGCGAGAGTGATATGAGCAGTNGGAACTGGTTATATTGAATTTTATAGCATTTTATGAATGTTCTTGATTAAACCGTACAAGTGTTGTCCGGATTGTAATCCGGATAACTAAACCGGCCAAGTGGTAACCGGTATATTATCTAAACCGGCCAAGAGGTGACCGGATATCATCTAAACCGGTCATGTGGTGATCGGTTTACTTCTAAACCGCTTGTGAGAAAACGTTTAAGTCTATAAACCGGCTAAGGGGTGACCGGTATAATTTAAACCGGTCACAAGGTTAAATGATGTGTTGTCTGGTATACTCTAAACCGGACAAAGGGTGAACGGTATATCGTCCGGTTTACTCTAAACCGGACAACGATATAATTGAAGTATTGACCGGACTTGTAAACCGGACAAGAATGTTATATTTTCATGTTTATAATGACCGGATTGCTAACCCGGACAAGGGAGTTGGTTTATTTTCAAAGTGTTTTGACCGGACTTCTAATCCGGACAGGTTTGACTGGACTTCTAATCCGGATGAAAAGAGAATGTTTTGGAAATATTTTTAAATGATATGAGCAGTGTAAACTGCGTGTGAGAAGGCGGTGTAACCGCGAGAGTGATATGAGCAGTGTAACTGTGAGTGAGATGGCGGTGTAACCGCGAGAGTGATATGAGCAGTGTAACTGCGAGTGAGATGGCGGTGTAACCGCGAGAGTGATATGGGCGGTGTAACTGCGAGAGTGATATGAGCAGTGTAAACTGCGTGTGAGAAGGCGGTGTAACCGCGAGAGTGATATGAGCAGTGTAAACTGCGTGTGAGAAGGCGGTGTAACCGCGAGAGTGATATGAGAAGTGTAAACTGCGTGTGAAAAGGCGATGTAGCCGCGAGGGTGATATGAGCAGTGTAAACTGCGAGTGAGATGGCGGTGTAACCGCGAGAGTGATATAATGGGCAGTGTAATTGCGAGTGAGATGGCGGTGTAACCGCGAGAGTGATATAATAGGCAGTGTAACTGCGAGTGAGATGGCGGTATAACCGCGAGAGTGATATACTGGCAGTGTAACCGCGAGTGAGAAAGAGATATGAGAATGAGATGGCGGTGTAATCCGCAAGAAACATAAATATATTTATGTTTCGGAACAGGTTTGATTCTAAACTGAATGTTTGGAATATATATTGTTGTATGAGATTATACACTCACTAGACCTTTTGGTCTAACGCTCAGATGTTGGATTAACCTGTTTTGCAGGACAGCGTGCTCTGAAAGATAAAGGCAAGGGAAAAGTCTAATTGTTGATATTAGCTTGCTATGCATATGTATTAAAGATACATTTTGATAGTTCATGTTTTGTAATGATACTATTTTAGTATTATGAGAATGATGATGTGAATTATATGTATTTGAGATGTGAGGGTTGTTACAGAATGATGATGTGAATTATATGTATTTGAGATGTGAGGGTTGTTACACTTGGACTTTGCATGTATCAGCTAGCAACTCCTACCGCATATGCCATATCGGGTCTTGTGTGCAAGAGATATCTAAGGCATCCTACCACCTTTCGATATTGTGTCAGGTCGATTTCGGGTTCGTCTTCGGCCTTCGACAACTTATTTCCCGGTTCCATTGGAATGTGGGTCGAATTGCAATCATTTAAACAAACTTCTTTTAGAATGCGTCGAGCATACGCTTCTTGGTTTATAGTAATCCCCGATTCTTCTTGTTTAACTTCAGTGCCCAGGTAGTAAGTTAATCTTCCAAGATCCGACATCTCAAATCTCTTGGACATCTCTAATTTGAACCTTTTGATCATGTTCAAATTTGTACATGTGACAAATAAATCATCAACATAAATTGCCAAAATCAACAAGTTGGCTCCTTCGTTTTTCCGGTACAAATGGTTCTTTCATGCACTTTTGAAATTTTATGCTCTTCAAAATTCCGTCAAGCTTCGTGTTCCATGCTCGAGGTGCTTGTCTTAAGCCATATAGTGCTTTCGTAAGGCGATACACTTTATGCTCGTTGCCTTTCTTTATGTAGCCTTCCGGTTGCGATACGTAAACGGTTTCCTTCAATTTCCATGCAAGAAAGCCATTTCAACATCTAAGTGGTGAAGCTCCCACCCATTAGTTGTGGCTAAGGCTATAAGAAGTCAGATAGTTTCGATTCGAGCTACCAGAGCAAATACTTCTTGAAAATCAATATCGGGTTGTTGCACGTAACCTTTTGCAACCAACCTTGCCTTGTATTTATTAATGGTGCCATCTGCATTTTTCTTCAATTTGAACACCCATTTAAGTCTGATTGGCTTCACCCCCATAGGCTTGTTCACGAGAGTCCAAGTATTATTCTTGTTTATCGAACTGATCTCCACATTCATGGCTTTGACCCACTCCGGTTCTTTCTTCGCCTCTTCAACCGATATCGGCTCGTCATTGGTTGTTAGGAGAAGTTCATCAAGGTTATCAAGGTCAAGCTCATAATCTTGCAATCGAGTTGAAAGTTTCCTTAGTCTCGTAGGCCTTTGGTTTTGAACATTGTTCACATTATTGTTGACTGGACTTGGTTGTTCGTTATCTTGTACTTTCGCTCTGTCTTCAAACTCGTGATCCGATTCAATCAGTTCAATAATTGGATCAATGTTTACATCGTTTCCTTGGTTGTCGTTCGCCTCTTCTTCTGAGCAATCCGATGGTACTATGAACGAGCTCGGTTCTTCATCGTTGGTTCTTGCTTCTTTATGCCAATCTCACCCTTTGGTTTCATTAAAAATAACGTCTCGAGTCACGATTACCTTTTGTGTCGTCAGGTCAAATAGCCGATAGGCCTTTGTACCCGGTTCGGAACCAAGATGTACTAGTGGTCTTGACCTTGCATCCAACTTCTTGAGGTTTACCAGTTCAACTTTTGCATATGCTTGACACCCAAATATACGAACGTTTTCTAAATTCGGTTTTCTTTTATACAACTTTTCGTATGGAGTTGTATCACCAAGGGCTCGTGTGTGAACATGATTGATCAAGTTGCTAGAGTGTTTTACCGCTTCTCCCCATAAGTAATTCGGAACATGCATTGCCTTCATTATGCTTCATGTCATGTCCATAAGTGTTCGGTTTCTTTGTTCCACAATTTCGTTTTGTTGCGGTGAATATGGGGCGGTAAGGTGGCGTTTAACTCCGTTTTGATCACAAAATATTTTAAACTCGAGAGAAGTAAACTCGCCTCCTCGATCACTTCTAAAAACATTCAAAGGCTTTCTGATTTCATTCTCCGCCAAAGCTTTGAACATTCTGAAGTGTGTAAATGCCTCACTCTTTTCTTTCATGAGATAAATCCACATAAATTGTGAAAAATCATCAATTAGTGTGAAAACATACCGATTTTGACCCTTGGTTGCCGGCGTGATCGGACCACATAAATCGGCGTGAACTATTTCCAATGGTCGTTTTGCTTTGTATGTCGTCATAGTCAGGAATGACTTTCTTGTTTGCTTGCCCACCAAGCAAGACTCGCACAGTTGATTCTCATGATCAAATTGGGGTAACCCTTTAACTAGACCCTTCTTGGACATCTTTTTCATTGACTCGAAATTGATGTGCCCGAGTCTAGCATGCCATCGCCACGTATCCTCACTTAGTCTCGAATGAAGGCAAATAGGTACTCCAATTTTTAATTTTATTTTATAAAGGCGGTTTGGAGTTCTTTGTACCTTCATTAATAAACGATTATTGGCATCATGCATGGTCAGAACGTTGCCTTTCATTCGAATGTCACACCCGGCTTCCGTTGTCTGACCAAGGCTAATGATGTTGTTCTTGAGATCCGGTATGTAATAAATCTCCGTCATCAGCCTTTGTTGACCGTTCTTGCCTTGGAAAGGTATGGCACCTTTTCCCTTGATTTTTACACATGAATTATCTCCAAATTTAACCTTCCCGGTTATTCCTTCATCGAGTTCGGAGAAAAACGACTGGTTTCCCGTCATGTGATTGCTTGCCCCGTTATCCAAATACCACACATCGTTATCTTGTGAGTCGTATTGAGATGGTATCACCTTTTCTTCGTTTATAAACACGGTCTCGTGTACAAATACGGTCGCTTCGGTATCGTCACTTTTGGTAAAATTACTTTCTTGTAATTTTTGAATTCGGTCCAGACATTGAGACGCAAAGTGACCCGGTTTATCACATTATTTGTCTTTTTTATTTTCCCTTTTCGGGTCATTATTGGACTGATTTGTGGACCGAGTTGATTTGCGGTTGTTATTAGCCCAATGTTGTTTGGCCTTTCCACCATGAGAAGCCCGATTAGCATTGTTTGATCCACCAGACCCATTCGAATTATAAGACCCGTTAGGACCCGGCCCCTTCAGTCTCCCCTTCTGTGATTTCCAATTCACACTTCCACCATGGTCGACGAACAGAACCTGCGGTTGATCCTCACCACTGATTTCTTTCTCCCTTATCCGCTCCTCATAAGCCTTTAATCGCCCCACTACATCTTCGAAGCCAACGGTTTTCAAATCCAACACCTGTTCCAAAGAGGCGACAATATGAATGAATTTTGCCATCGGTAGCGACTTCAGGAATTTCTTCACCATCTTTGGTTCATCAATCGATTCACCTAATGCTTCTACCTTGGATGCAATTCCAGATAATCTTCCAGTGAAAGAGTCGATCGACTCCGACTCAGTCATCTTCAATCGATCAAAATCGGACATCAAAGTCTGTAATCGTGCCTCCTTCACACGGTCAGCCCCCCATATGCCTTGATTTGATTCCATCCCAAAGTCCCTTAGATGAATCTTGTTCACCGATTTGGATTATAAGATTTTCAGGTATCGATTGGTAAATCAAACCTATTGCTAAATCATCTTTATCTTGATTTTTTTGTAGTTCCTGGTTCAATATCTCCCAAGCCTTATGAATCTTTAATACAACCTTCATCCTCATAGCCCAAATGGTGTAGTTCGTCGACGTGAGCATTGTACAATGCACCGAGGTGGATCTGGTCTCTTTCTCCTTCGTCGACGTACCGGCAGGTGTTTCTGCTCCTGACAAGGTGACCGACTTGTTCACCAGGAAGGTAATTCGATCTCACAGCCTTCGGTTCTTGGCTCTGATACCAATTAAAGTTTGGTATTGAATAATTGCAAAACTAAATAACCAAAATCACTCTTTGATTAATGTGAGAAAACTACTCAAAACTCACGGTGTTTACAATGTTTCTCAAAAGATTAAAAAAACTCAATCTAAAACAATGTATTTATAGAAGCTAATAACCGACTTGTATTAGCTTATAATTAGGAAAGTATGAACTGACTTGTCATTGTTTCCATAATCGTGATTGCTTGGACCCCAAGACTTAGGATTCCAATAGTACCAATTTACACAGAACCTGAACAAGGAAGGAGACGAATCAGGATTGTATGCGATATAACCAATTCCGAATAAAGCCTCAAGCGATGTACAACATAACTTGAAAAAGCCTACAAACGATTTAGAAATCCACTAGTCCTTGTTGATCGTGATCTTCCTGGGTATGCCAAGCTGCTCCACAGAAACACAGATTTGATAACAAATCCTTAAAATAGAACCTGAGTGATGTGATCAGCAATCAGCCGTTAGAACCCAAATCTTCAAATCAACCAGACCTCAAATCTGAGTTCCACCATTTAGAACCAACAAAATCATCTACCAAGCGATCCTTTTGTTTGAAATCTATTATAGACGTACCACCATCAACAAATGCTTTACTGTAATGGTCATTACCATACTGTTCAACCTGCTCCCTCACAAGATATAACCAAAAAAAAGAAAATACAACCTAATATCTCTATCCAAACCCCATGCCTTGCAATGCTTAAAAAATCTTGTACAAATAACTATGAAGCAACTGTCTTGAGCAATTAAGACCAAAAATTAACATAGTGATATGCTTTTACAAAATTGTACCCCTGTGTTCGATTTTCAGTAATCGATTTTGAACCACAAACAAGTATTGAGCGATGAACATAAGAATCCAGATGAGATGCTGTCCGATTTAGAAGAATTACATATGAAGCAGTGATCAATTTACACTAAACAAACATAACTTGTAGATTAGCGATATACCGAGGATATACTAAGCGATTTAGGAAAAAATTCACATCGAACAGCCTATTAGTGATGAACTAGTGAGCGGTTTACTTGGTCTCCTTGAGCGATTTAGGAATAATCTGGTGATAGTAGTGAGCGACTTAGTAATCCGATCATGCCTTGTACGAAGAACAGCCTAATCCGGCCAGGTCTTGT
Source organism: Cynara cardunculus var. scolymus (assembly GCF_001531365.2). Taxonomy (NCBI): domain Eukaryota; kingdom Viridiplantae; phylum Streptophyta; class Magnoliopsida; order Asterales; family Asteraceae; genus Cynara; species Cynara cardunculus. The sequence goes on from NW_020201512.1 coordinate 7,115, forward strand.
GCAATTAACAACCTAATCCGGCCAGGTCTTGTGCGATTAACAGCCTAATCCGGTCACAAGCCAAGCGATGAACTAAGCGATTTAAAATTTGAGTGATTTAGACTTGAATCCAGCAAGCTAGGTTGGCCGATGATGATTTGATTCCTTAAATAGAATGAAATATGTTGTGCGATGAACTAAATCGGATGAAGCTTTACATAAACCAAAAGCCCACTGCCTTGTGTGTGATTTACATAAGAAATCGGATGAATAGATGAAGCTGGAAGAACACAGATGGATAAAGAACTCTTGTGATGTAGTGCCGGGGTGATTTAGAGTTGAGCGATTAAGAAAATAGGATGGCCTACAAATCTGGGCCAAACAGTTGGGCTTTGATCGATTTACAACCAAAAACACAAAAACAAAGCAAAAAATAAAAAAATTAGATCAAAACACTGGTTTAAAAAAAATCAAGAACACAATTTTTTTTTAAACACACTAAATCGATTTAAAACTTGAAATGCAATGATCAAATCATAAAACTTTGTTAATAACAAAGATTCACAATGCAATTTCGAGCAGTTTGATCCTGATTTAAACACAAAAACACGAGATTTTAAAAAAAAATCGGATCAAACTCTAAAAAAAATTAGAACACGATGAAGAACACAAAAAAAATCAGAAAATTATCTTTGAAAAATTCTTCAAAATCTGTTGATTTCTTCTCTAATTTCTTGCAATTCTGCTTTGATACCAATTGTTGTTCCCAATTAATCAATCTTCACTTTAATCTCTAAACATTCATGGTAGATTTGATGGATCTTCAATAAGAACACAATGAGAGAGTTGAGAGAAAAGGTCAAACTCCACAATCTGGTCAAACTTTCTATTACGTAAAATGATATTACAATATGAGCTCTTCGAAAATTACAAAGACTTACCCTTTATATAGGGTCAAAGTAAAACTCTAATAGTCAAAGTCAAACTTACAGAAAAGTCAAACACGATGTCTATTTTAATTATAGACAATATTTATCTTTCAAGATGAATACAATTTAATACTGATTTTCAGTCCTAACATGATCCCATTTCCATACTGGTATTTTCAAGGATTGTAGGTTTTCATAGGGTTTCTGATGCTCATTCTTAACTTGCAGACAAGTTAAGCATCGTTCTACGTATTTTTCTATATCTTTCTTGAGACTTGGCCACCCAATAAAATAATTTCAAGTCTTTGTACATCTTGTTGGTACCTGGATGAATCGAATAACGGGATGTTGGGTTCAAGTTTATGCTTAAATGTTGTATTCAAGTTCTCCCATTGTAATGTTTTTGTAATAGTTAGCCTTTACTATTTCCTTAGTATAAATAGGATTTAGTCTCTTAATTGTCATTAATTCAATTCATAATTTCCAGATTAGTTGTTAACCATCTTGTACTTTCTCTCAAGAAATACAATACAATATTTGGTGAAATTATCTCTCTACTCAATCTTGATTCTTGTTCTTGAGGATTTAATCTGATTTGTATGATTTTGGGAACATCAATCGGTGTTGGGTTTGAGTATGAGCATTATTGTTGTATTAAAGTTTCTCCATATCTTACATGTTTTTGTAATAGTGTAGCTTTATTACTTCCTTAGTATAAATAATATTTTCCTTTGTAATTGTCTTTATCAAGTCATTAGCAGATTGTAATCAGATTTAGAGCTGTAATTCTCTCTTTCAATCAAGGAAATTACATTTGGTGATCTATTCTTTCTATTCTTACATTCATCGTGTTCTTGAATATTGATATCATATTTGTATGAATTTTGGACTTCACAATTGGTATCAGAGCAGACTGCAGCAGTTTTGATTAGAGTATTAAACGAATTTGCACAATTTTGCACGAATTTTAGTGGATTGATCGATCTGGGTTTTGATGTTCATCATCTGTTCATAGTGTTCTTCATCCAGAATATGATTTTGAGCTTATTTTGGTTGATTTTTTATTGTTATTTGAAAAATTTTGCATCGCTAGATTCGCATTTGAGTTTTGAACAACTTTGATTCACACTGTTTTTTATTTTAAACAAGTTTTGAACCCGATTTAATCGATTTTTGAGTTTTCGTATTCTGTTGAATGTTCTTCAAAACTCGTAATTTTTCATGTTTTGATCCAATTTTTTTGGTAAAAAGTGTGAAATTTGTGTTTTTGGTTGAACTTTAGTCCAGTTAACTCTTGATCGGTTTAGGTTGTAATTCGTTTAAAGCTTGTTCGATTTAATATTCGTATGCTTTGAGATTTGTTCGATTTAGGTTTATCCGGGTAACTCTTGTGCGGATAGTCAAGCGATTTATATAATCCGCCTGGTAAGTCGTTTTTAACTTGTGCGGATTATTGGGCAATTTACACAATCCGATGGGTAAGTCGTTTATGTTTTGTACGATTTGTTGAGCGATTAAGAAAATCTGCTTGGTAAGACTTGTACTTTGTGCATTTTAGTCTATTGAGCGATTTATTACTTGTATATTGATCGTGCATTGATATTGACATTGAACGGATTTTGACTTTTGATCGATTTAAATCTTTGACTTTTGATCAATTTGTTTTTAAAAGGACTTATTCGTACTTTGACTTGTTGACTTGGTTGACCTTGACTTGTGGACTTGTTGACTTTTTATGTCCGATTTTCATTTTGGAATTTTAACTAAGTGTTGAAAACATCCGATTTGAGAATTTTATTACAAATTGATTTTTGTGCTTTATCCGTATTATTTTTGCTTAATCCGCATAAATTTTGCTTAATTGTATAAATTTGATTAAGTGGTGATACGTGATTTTGTGCGATTTAAATCTCTTTGTTGTCCGAACTTCTAATCCGGATAACTTGTTGAAAAGTTCCATCTTTGTTGTCCGGACTTCTAATCCGGATAAGCTTGATCGGATTTCTAATCCGGATAAGTTTGTTTGCTTAATTTCTCCAAGTGTTGAATGAGTGCATATTTTTGTTTGAAGATTATCAGATATATTTTTGTAAACTGGTCCTTTAATTCAAACTTTGAACTGTAGTTGATCCTATTTCATACGAACTGATAATATGAGTTCAAGAGAAGCAATGGCTATTGGTACTGATACCAAGCCACCAGTGCTGTTTCGAGGAGATTATAATCAGTGGGGAGATAGATTTCTGAATTTCATTGAGAGAATGAAAGAAGCAGATCTGATTTTGCAATCTTTATTGGAAGGTCCTGTTGTGTACTACCGAGAGATACCTGCTGATCTAGAAGAAGGCATACCTTCTCAGACAGTAATCAAAGAAAAGTATCAATATTCAGCTCAAGAAAGAGAAAGAGCCCATGCTGATGTACTTTGCAAGTCTTACATGATGCAAGCACTGACTAATGATATTTACACTAGTATTGACAGTCATAAATCATCAGGTCACAGCATGTGGGTTCAAATTGAAAAAATGATGATGGGTTCGAAAGTGGGAACTCAGTTGAAGATTACTAACTGTATATCATCATATGAAAAGTTCAAGACTAAAGATGGTGAAAGTCTTGATGATGTTTATRATAGGCTTGCCAGACTGCTTAATGAGCTGACAAAGAATGGAATTTCTAAAACTACAATAGAGATAAAATGTTAAATTTCTTAACAATCTTCAATCATAGTGGAAACCATTTGCTAATCATATCAGATTCAATAAATCGTTATCTGATATTGATATTCATGAGATCTATGAAACTCTGAAATAGAATGAGGAAGATGTTTTGGAAATCCGAAATGCAAAGAAGAAGATGCTGATCCTTTGGCTCTTATATCTGAGAAAAAGGAGAAGAAAATAAAAAGCAGATCTGGAAAGCAAGTCAAGGAAGTTAGCCAGTTAAGTGAATCTGAAGAAGAAGACAGTAACAGCTTAGATTCAGACTTTGAAATGTCAGAAATCAGACAGGCCATGGCAATGCTGACTAAAGCATTCTAGAAGAAATTCCCAAAACGGCCATACTCGAACAACCAAAGATTCTCGTCAGGTTCAAAATATGAATTCAAAGACAAATTTGGCGAGAAGAAGAAATATGAAGAAAAGAGGTTCGAGAAGAAGTATGAGAAAAAGCCGGAAGAGAAGAAGAAGTTTAGCAATGGTGTAGCTGATGAGAACACTAAATGCTATATCTGTGGTAAGCTAGGCCACTTTGCTGTAAATTGTAGGAAGCCGGTAAATCGAGATACCGACTACTACAAGAATAAATTTTTTCTTTCCAAACAATGAGATGTCGGGAAAGCACTTATGGCTGAGGATGAACACTGGCTGAATCTGACTGATGAAGAGGAAGAAACTGAAGCTGTTACACATATGTGCTTGATGGCTAGATCGGATAACTATTCTTCAGGTGAAGAAGAAGAACAGACTGCGGAAATGAATGAAGAGGTATTGGATCAATCATKCATTAAMCAGATGCAAAAGATGATGCTCAAACTCCAATCTTTCCAGCAAGAATTAAAATCAGAAAAAATGCGTTCAAATAACTTTGAAAAACAATTAAAAATGCAAAAAGAAAAATACACCAAACTATATAATGAAAATGCTGGAAACTTGGATTGGGCTAAGTCCTTGTTATCTGAGTCCAAATTATTTGATGAAAAATACAATGTTTTAAAAGCCGAATTATCTGATTTAAAGGAACAATATAAATCATTAGAATTAGTTAATGAAGAACAAATTGTTAAAATAAGTAAGCTTGAACTTCAAATAATTCAATTAAAWAAAAMRCTGAAGGCTAAAGAAGAAATTTTATACAAAAGAGGACAAACTGATCAAACTATTTTTCTAAACAAACCATCTGAAACGAGA